>NW_005871296.1:875647-918433 GCF_000147115.1 Myotis lucifugus | reverse complement strand
TTAACATTAACTTTCCTCCACATGCCAGACTCCTTGATAGAAACTATTTGCACACATATTTCTAATTCAGGTAGCAATGCATGACAAATTAGATATGTTTGTTTAAAAGATAAAAACCCCAAGTCTTAGGGATATTATGTTTACCAAGATTGTCTGTTACCCATCAAAGAAAGATTCAGGATTTGAATTTAGTTCTCTCTGACCCAAAGGGCTCTGCTTCTTTTTGTTTTTGTTTTGTTTTACTAAACTATTCTGACTCCTATAATTGGAATACAATATAGATAGTCCTAACCAGTTAAGAGACTAAAATAAATGCTAGAGAGTTTTCTCCATTACATTTTAAAGAATTCATTAATATTCTACAGCAATATAAGAGCCAGCATGAACTATAAAATTATAAATAGTGATTAGCAGGCCTGAACTAATGTGAAACTCCGTGTGATACAACTTGAGTAACACTGGAAGGTTACCTTTACATCAAAATAATGCATCCTGTCACCATGCATGAGATTTTCATACAATTATTGACTGTCAGAACTAGAAGAAACCTCAGATACCATCCATTTTATAAGTGCAGAAAAGACTCAGATTTGCAAAATAATATCTCAAGATCTTATAACTACTTAATGTATAAACAAAAAGGCATGGCTTAATGCATATAGAGCTTTTAGATATCTCAGGGATCTGATTAAAAATTCAAGTACCTAAGATAAGTATTGAAAATAGATTTCATCACATGCCAACTCAGATTCACAGGTAGTAGCTGTTTGATTTATTATGTTGACAAGGATTTGAAGGCTGCATCTAGACTCAGTGGGAAAGAATGCTATGATTCATTATTAATATTTGTTCTACCTACAGGAAGTGGAATTTAATAACACATGTGCTATATAGTATATTTTTCTGACTTATAGGTTTAAAAAACTCCCCAATTCCTCATCAGCAGAGTGGGAAAGTCTAGCCCTAGCATCAGAAGACCTGCTCTCATGTCCTAACTGAGCTGGATCCTTGGATGAATCACAATGTCCCTCAACCTTAGTACCCTGATATTTAGAAAAAGAACTAATTTTAGCTGCTCTGTCTACTCCATATGATATCTGTGACAATTAAAAATAGGTAATGCTTACACCTGCAGATGTATGTTGTAATTTTAAGAACTACTTTTTATAGTTGAAAGCCAAAAATTACCAGGCCCAGAAGGAGGATAAAGGAGCTCAAATTAAAAGCAGGAAGATATTACATTCAGTTTTCACTGAAGTTAGTCGTGTTGCCGAGATTGACCTCAAATGAGAGGCTTTACTATCTTTTCAGGTTGTGGGGGTTCTTTACAATATAGACCCTAATTTCCTTGGAAAACAAGTATTTTCACTCCTTTTCCACACTAAGGGTGGGGTGGTTGTGATTCTTTCGAATAATGCTTTAATTTGGCCTGGCTTTCTAAGCCCCCTGTACTCTGACTTTGTCTCCTTTAGTCTCTTACTCCCCAGACATACTCTTCTTTCAAGAAGTTTTCACCTCTTCCATACCTCCATCCTTTTCTCTCCATGGAAACCAGCTTCAATGACATGTTTTTCAGAAACTCAAAGTCAATGTATTCAAAACAAATCCCACCATGGTTTCTCCACAACCTTATGGTTCTAGTTAATCCCAGTTGACTTTAGTGATAGGGAAATATGCTGACCTGATTCTATTTAAATGGTAACCTTAAAGGAGGAATTGGCAAAATGCCCACATTTAGAAGTTAAGTTTATATATTTTCTTTTTTGTGTTTGGCACACATTATTTTGTGTAATCATTGCAGCAATCCATTAAATTAGTAGTTATAATGATGTTTATTTCTCAAGAGATCAGACAGAAGCTCTGAGAGGTGTGCTAGCCTGCCGGTGGTTACACACGTGCTAAGATGCAGAAAGGAGACAGCCCCAGCCACTGCGAGTCTATAGCTCGTTCTGAATCACTGCTGTTTATTGCCGTTGTTCATCATGCATTCGCATAGGATGGAGAGAGACTTTCCATCTGCTCCTTGCCTTGGCTGTCAGTCCTATAGGATGTGGCTTTGGCCATGAGGAAGGAGGAAGGAGGAATCCTGTCAGCTCCTGAACCTCAGTTGACCCGAATGTCTAGAGAGAAAAGTCAGAGGCAAAGCGCTCAGTGATGCTGGCTGTCAGCAGTCGGAAAGGAAGTGTAGGTGCCAGGGTCTGCCACCAACCAGAGAATCAGCAGCTTCCCGTGTTCGGCAGGGTGTTGGGGAGTGGACATGTGACATTCTGTGACAGAGAGAGTGTCACTAAATTCCTCTGGAGCAGTTTACAAGCGATTAGGCAGGTCAGAAAATAGGAATGTTTTAAGTCAAATAAAAGGACCTGGGAAGTAGATGACATGTATAATGAAAAGAAACAAATATATTTTGAAATAAATTTAATAAGAATTAGGCCCATTTTGAAAGATTGGCTGTGTCATTGAATTCAATAATAATAGTAAAATATATTTTCTGCTTCAAAGGCATTTGAATTATATTTCTTTTGAAGATGTCATTAAAGTAGTGTAGGCACAAAAACCAAAATAATCTTTTTTTTTATTCCCTTTTTCACTCAGAACAATTTCATGTATTATGAAAAGGATGCTCAAATTTTAATTCTCTCTATCATTTTAAACATCCCTTCCAAGTGGCTGTTTTGTGTCTTTAATGACCCAGTTTTGAAATTGATTATTTAAAAGTTTAAAAAATTACTAACATCTTTAAATATCAATAAGTGTAGACAAAGTGAGAAAACTCACTTTAAGCAGTGGGAAATCAATTTATAAAACATTCTTCATCAAGGTCCATTTTATAGAGGTAAGTTCTATTCTCCAACTTAGTAGGATCTGCCAGAAGTCTGTACTGCTAAGTTCTATAGGTGGCATTACGGGACATGTGCTATAATTCCTGCCATTAAGCAGTTTATCGTCTGTTGATATACACACTGAAGTAATTTAAAAATTAATACCCAGCAGAATTTTTTTTTAAAATATATTCCATTGATTTTTTACAGAGAGGAAAGGAGAGAGACAGAGAGTCAGAAACATCGATGAGAGAGAAACATCGATCAGCCGCCTCCCGCACATCCCCCACTGGGAATGTGCCCGCAATCCAGGCACATGCCCCCAACTGGAATCGAACCTGGGACCTCTCAGTCCGCAGGCCGACGCTCTATCCGCTGAGCCAAACCGGCTTCGGCAATACCCAGCAGAATTTGATTAAATTTCAGAGAACTTATTTGCAGTCATAAGCCAGAGACTGGAGAAGTAGCCACTTTCTGAAACAGAAGAAACTGGCCTCGTGGAGGGCAATTCCAGAGAAGTCTTGAAGGAAAGATAAAATGAGGACAAAGAAATAGGAGAACTTTTCAGGCAGGAGGATACAGGATTAGAAATAAGAATATTATACGGAGGGTAGACGGATTTGACCGAATCTCAGGATTGGTCCAGTCATGGGAGCTGTAGGCCATAAGCTTACACAGGAGGCGCATGGCAAAGACTCATGATGTGTTTGTTGAATGAATACATGCCTCATACACATATTCCTTCCCAACTCTGTGATCTTGGAAAATTTGTTCAGCTCTCCATTGCTCTGATTCCTCATGTATAGTGAAGATAACAGTCTAATGAACTCCATACTACTACTGTGATTATAAATCTATGCAAAGTACTTAGTGCAGTATTCTGATGCAAAATAAACACTCAAAAGGTGTCTTGTGCTCTGTTGTACTTGTGGTCCCACACAACTTGCTGACACTTGCTTAAATATTTTTGTTGAATGAGCAAAAGAATTCAGGAAGTAGCAAAGTCAGGGAAAGGAAAGACATTCTAGTGCAGTGAATACGTTAGTGTGGTGGGAGCTGGCTTGTCCTAGACCTCTAGCTGGTCGCAGCACTTGCAGAGGTCAGCTCCAATGTCTCCAGGGAGATCAGCGTCAGACTAGGAACCTTTCTTCTGGAATGAAGCTATGTTATTACGTATCCCTCTTCCCCACAATTAGGCATTCTGTAATTCCTTATTCTGACTCACCATACCGTGGTATGTCATTCTCAATTACGCAGGTTTCAATGGTTTTATACATCGTCCTTCACTTACGGGTACAGAAATTCCTTCAGAGGGTTCACAGCCTCCTATGCCCGACTCTGCGTCCTACTCCTGCACAGGACATTTATCCAGTGGGCAGCCCCGAGCCTCACTTTTACCCACACTTTCCAACATGATCATCCCTTGGCTGGGATCACTGCTCTGGGCCCAACAAGACCTTGGTATTTGTTACTTCTCTGTCACTTCACCCAGCTTTCAGCCTTTTAAGCCAAAACAGATGCAAGACTGTTACTTTTTCACTCATCTCACAAATTTTACAAATATTTGTTGAGTATATACTGAGTCTTATACTAGTTGTTGGAGATAGAATGGGAAATAAAACTAGACACTTTTCTTTCCCTTATGAAGCTTACAGTCTTACTGGGGTCATAAACATTAGTGGAATAGATTTCAATAAATGTACTTTTGCAACTATGATAACTATTTATTACAAATTGTTTTTTTGGGGGATTAATTGACTATTCCCAGCCAAATTAATGTAAAATTAGCTATTACATCCTAGAATTGTTTTTCTCTGCCATTCTTTAATATGCATATATTTTGGATTTGAAAGGGAAGAATCTATTGAACTTGATGATGGTTTGGATTTACTGATTCAAAATATATGTATCCACTCTCTGTTATATTCCAGGCTCTTTACAAGTATTAATTTCTACAATGAAAAGAGAGGAGGGCCTGGAATGGAATCTTGGGGGTTTCAAGCTCTTAAAGAAAGTGATGTCTGGAATAGCTGGAGAACTATATTTTGTCCTTTAAGATGAGAAAGGAGAACTTGCCCAGTAATGAATAGATTGCTGTGTCAGATACTATATAAAAAAGGAGGAGGACATGAACTGAAAAGTATCCCCTAGATGAGCAACTTGGAATTTCTTGCTAAAATAAGTGAGTGTATTAACCAAGTGATATTTTTTTGTTTTATAAAAGAAAAGCTAGGTAGAATACCGGAGATGGTCAGATGTCTGATTCTGATGAGATAAGAAATTGCAACTCCTTATCTAATGGTAAACTAACCACAAGCCTCTAAAACAACTTCTTGAGAAACAGAATTATACCTTAAACCACTTTGATTTTCTTAGAGTGGCATAGACAAGATCATTAATCCCATTTTGAAAGGACCTATGTGCTTTAGCTGGGCTAAACATACTTTTAAAAAATACATATATTTTACTGATTTCAGAGAGGAAGGAAGAGGGAGAGAGAGAGGAAACCTCAGTGATGAGAGAGAATCATCTATCAGCTGCCTCCTTCATGCTCCCACACTGGGGATCAAGTCTGCAATCTAGGCATGAGCTCTGAACCGTGACCCCTTGGTTCATAGGTTGATGTTCAACCACTGAGCCATGCTGGCTGGGCTACACATAATTTTTTTAAACATTGAGATCCTAAACTGGTTCTTGATATTCACCATCATTTGTCTATATTTCCATGTAACCATCCCTCTATTCCAGTCAGGCTTTCTTTATGATGTTATGAAAAACAACCCTGCAAGTGAAAAAATCCATTTTTATTACAATTTGTGGTTAAGTTTTGCTTCAGACCTAACCTGTTTTTCTTGATACATTTTAAACCAATTTCCATTGGAGATACACATCTTCTTTGCTTATTTATTCTTTCTTGACTTTCATAGCTTCTCTCTCACCTTTGTGTGCTGTGTGAATTTAATGAGCAATTTACTCCAGTTCTGATAAACACATTTTTCTCAGATGAGATGCCTAGGCACACACTGCCTGTTCTTTGTTTCCTATTATTTCGAGAGCACCATTCTTTGGAGGGTGCCAGGAATGAGTTGTTCTTATAGTTTGTTTATGTCCATTAGCATCTACACAGCAAGAAGCACACATACTACTCAGCAGGATGGTCTTGACAGCCTATCCCAGTTAAAGTGATGAGAAATGCCCATTCCCTTCGGATGCCGAAGGACAGTTAGTTCTTCTAACCTAGTTTCACTCACATGCAAGTGTTCAGATAAGAGAGTCGACCAACAAAGAATGTACAATAATTATTTTCCAGTGTTGTTTACACAGATCTGTCCATTCCTCACTATTATTCCTCTTCTCTGCATTGTCAGGAAGCAGTTGGCCTAAGTTTAACAATGAGCAGGTAGTAAAGCACTAAATGGAGGACTCACCCCTGAAAAGATGAAGGGGAGTGTGTGTGGGGGGGACACTGAACGTCAGTGAAACAATAAATGGCAGGATGTTCGATTGTGTACTCTCATATTCTCTCTCTGTGATCACTATTTTTTCATGAACCTAGTTAGGTTTCCATGCTTTTTAGTTCAGTATCTACTATTCTGGAAGATTCTTCTTTCTGAAATGAATATAATCACATCACTCTCTTGCTTATACTCCTTAACGGCCATTATAAATTCAAAACATCCAGCTACAATTCAAGAGATTTTTACTATCTTCCTATTTCAGAGAAAGTAGGAGCCTTAAAGTGGAGGCTTCCTTTACTGTCTGCCAACAAACCTACCAGGTTATTTATATTTGTATCCATCTTCTTTTTTTCTTCCTTCCCTCCCTCCACAGTGAACAAGCTGCCCCTCTTAATCTTTCTACCTATGCTTTGTATTCCATCCACTTTCACTTGTATTAGGAAACATTCAATATTTCCAGGACGATGATAACACTGAGTGGGACAGAGAAGCTTCAGGGGACAAGTAAACAAATAAACAAACACACGAGAAAGGTGATTTCACAGAGTGGTAAGTGCTATAAAGAAAACAAAGTTGTTGCTGGAAAACAGAGTAATGATTGGAAAGTAGGGGAAGCCCTTTTTTAGGAAGCGGATCTTGGAGGTGAAACCTGTATGATGCAAATGTGCCGGCCATGAAATCTTTGGACAGAGCTCTGCTAATAGAGGGGGAAGGGACCTAGGTGAGGCAGGTATGAGCCTGGCATGTTCAAGGACAGAACTAAGGCCAGTGTGGCTGGAGCTTACAATGCAAGGGGAGAGTGGTGAGCAATGAGGTTGTAGATGCAGGCGGGGAGGACTGGATCATCATATGGGATATTTTGGAACATGGTAGAGAGTTTACTTTTATTTTAAATGCAATGGGAAGCCATGAAAAGTTTTAAGCAGAGGAGTGACACGATCTAATTTTTGTGAAAAATATCACTCTGGCTTTGTGAGGAGAATGGATTGTAGGAGTCATGAAAAGAATCAGGACAATCCTATGAGAGACTACTGCACTACTCCAAGTAAGATAATGGTGGCTTGGACAGGGTAGTTGTAGTGGAAATGGAGAGAAGATGGAGAGCTATGTCTTAGATGTCAAATTTATAAAATTTTCAGATGGATAAGATATTAATAGTAAGGGAGAGGGAAGGGGAAGAGAAATCAAGGATGCCATAAGGTTGGCTTTGGGAAATGTTCAGTGATGAACAAAATGTTCAGATGAATAAATCTGAGGGACGAATAAGTTGAAAGGTCACAGGGCAATCAAAAGCTCTGTTTTGGATAAGTTACATTTGAACTTTCAATTATACAATCCAGTGGAAATTCAAGTAGAACAACTACACAAGGAAAAAAAACAACAACTAGGAGTTATTTGTATATCTGGGTTTTTAAGCAATGATCTATTGGATATACGTGGATGCAAAATAGAAAAAGGTCTAAGCCTATTTGTGGGGCACTCTGTCATTTAGAACTCTAGCAGAGGAAGAATTATGTTGGGACTAAGGACCAAACAGTGAGGCAGTGGGAAAACCAAGAGTGGTGGTATCACAGAATTCAAGAAAAGAGTATTCAAACAGGCTGAGCAATTGCTAAGTGTTTAAGATGAGAAGAAGGAAGTGATTTTTCATTGACTTTGATGAGGTGGAGCTCCTCGGTGTCACAATTAAAATAATCTCAGAGGAGTAAAGGCAGCAGAAGAGGAGTTAAGGACCCAATATGAGGAGGGGAAGTAGAAATGATGATTATAGGTTCCTCCTTTGAGAAATCTTGTTGTGTAAGGCAGCAGACAAATAAAATGGTAACTGTATATACATAGGGTGGGGGGGCGTGTCAAAGGATATACTTTCTTTTAACATTTGACAGATCTTAGAACAAGTTGTGTACTAAGAAATGGAGAGATGGAGAAATTGATCATACAGATATTTTCTGCTTCTGAGCTTTTCCTCTCTCATCTATAGCCAACCTTTATTTTTTTTTCCTACCTTCTGGCAACTTTCTGTCAGAACTTATTTCTATTCAACTCCCTTTTCTGCTAAAAAAAAAAAAAGTCAAACTTCCTCGACCCATAGATTATACTGTGGTCTCCATCTCCTTACCACCTTCATTTGCTCAATCTACTGTCATTCAGCTTCAGCTCCCAACACAATGCGGGAATTAATTGTTGCTGAATCTCATGGAAACTTTTTGGTCCTTGCCTTACTTCATATCTCTGTATTATAATCTTTCTCCCTAAAACACACCCTCCTCTCTTTGCTTCCATGTAACCCTACCTCTCTGTTTCTCTTCCCCAGCCTTCCTTGTAGGGTTTCTCTTCTTCATATGTGCTGTTTCTCAGAACTCTTTTCCCATTTCACACATTCTCCATGGATAAAAAGTGAGTTCAAAGATCACCTATAAGCTGGAGGCCACTTAACCTATATCTCAGGCACAGATTTTTTTTCTAAATACAGAAACATATTCATTTTCTTTCTTGACCTCTCTATTTCAGTTTCCCACAAGTACTTCAAATGTAATGCATACTAGGGCAGCTCATCTTCCCCCTCCCTGTGTTTTTCTCCTTCGGTCACCGTTTCAGAGAATGGCACCATGATCCAAATAGTTGTTCTACTCAGAAATCTGAGCATCTTCTTGTCTCTTTTTTCTTCACCCCATCACAAAGTCTTGTTAAAGGTATTTCCCATATGTCTCTTAAATTTGTCTCTTACTCTCTTCTAAAGTAAAAGGCAGAGGACAAAGGTTATAACTTATTTTTCTCATGTATTCCTTTTTGTGCTGGGCTATCGGATTTAAATTACTTTATAAATATAGATTTGGCTACCTTCTCTATGCTTCTCAAATGACAGGACAATAATAGTACAGAAATGCAGAAAGAGGTAGACTGTTGTATATATGCTGTAGCATATTTTAAAATGAATAATAAACTACAGCCTTTTTAAAGTCTGTGAATTAATGGGGAACCAAAGGAAATTTGAAACAAGGGATGACTTATTTGGATTTTGAACAATAAGTAAGCTATTGTGTAAAGAATAGATTGGGTTAAAGGGTCAGGAGGGAAAGGTTACTTAGCAAAGAGAGTAAGAGAACCTCAATCAGGACAGAAGCAAGTGGTCTTTGGATATATATAAAGGAAATACTCCTTACTTTCACATGAATATACTGGTTAAGTGACACCAAGCTTCAAAATTTACCCTTTATTTCTGAAAGACATTTCTGATAATTTATCCCCGCTTCAGTAGCTTTTAAAGATTTGAGTAGATTTTGTTTTTGTTGTGTGTTTTTTTAATCTATTTAGCTAGATCCCCACTCCACGCTCACACACTTTGAGTGACAATTGAGTGAATATATTTTAATTTTCTGAAAAAAACACACCCAGAAAACATAATTGGAAACCTATAGCTAACATGCAGACTTTTGGCATTGTCTCAAATAAATGATCAGAAAACAAAAATATATTTTCACTCAAGTGAAACTATACTCTAGAATTTTTCAACATCACACTGTTCCAGAAGTTCAAATATGCCCTTATCAGCATCAATAAGAACTTAGTTTTAAAAAGTGCAGAGCTTTTTTTTCTTCTTTTTAATGTTGATTTCTTGTTGTAGGGGCTGAGTACAATAGTGCTCAATTGTTTAATATTTTAAAATAAAGTTTAAGAAAAGAGGGACAATAGAGTGTACATTAGTCCTACAAATAGTGTTGTAAGACCCAAGGGCTCTGATCATTAAAGGGAACTGTAGGTGTGTGAATGGACACATATGAAAACAAACACCACCACCCCCACCCCATCCGGAGAATCCAGCTGTCTGAATGATATTTCTCTGAGTTAAGAGTGTGGATTTTAAGCAGGAAATGATGACCTCCCATCACTCAATATTAAATCTGTTCACTCAGCAGAGTTTCATTACTTGGCATGAACTCAAAATTATGGGATATATTTCACACTGAGCACTCCATGGAATCCAAGAAAGTAATCCAGTCAATTCATACTGGGGCCCTATTACAATTTCTGGAGTTCAAACACGAGCATTTACAAAGGACTACTGTAAATCAGCCCAGGGCATTGATGGCTGGCCCACATTGGGAACCAAAGACAATTGCCACTTGCCCACTCCTTGAGAGTCCAAGGATTCAAGGAGACGGTGCCTGAGGAAGAGGCAGGTAGGATGAGAGTCAGGGCAGTGTGATCTTGAGAGGCTGATGTTACAGAAACAGGGCTAGGCCTGGGATGATGACTCAGAAGCTGAGAGAATAGTTGAAAGTAGAGGCAGTTAGCTTATAGAAAAAGGCGTTGTGAATTAAATAATATTAAGAAAGTATAACACTTTATATAATATTTTATACTCTTAGTACATTTTATTATTGGGTTTTACTTGCACATTTGAATTGTATCATTCATTATAAATCTGAGACACTTATCTCTAGACAGAGATGCTCAGTAAATGCTTATTTGAACAAATTATGGGCAGAATAAAAAGCACAATTAGTGTGTTTGCATTTTGTTCTTCCCCTCTGAATACATTAGCCAGACCAACTGTTGCCTTCTGTACTGGGCAGGGTCTAGTCAGGAAGGCAAAAAATACACTAAGCATTTCCAACAGAGGGAAGGACTGGATACAGGGAGTTAGTTACACAGGCTCCATGTAGAAGGCTGAAAGGGAAGGGGGCACACCGAGGTACGGCAGATAAAGTAACTGCAGGCAAAGGGATGAACTGGCGTTACTAGAATCTAGATGCTCAGATCTCTGAGGAAGGGGCATCGCTGGCTCTTGCTGACACCTGTGATGGTGAGCCCAGTGCCCAGGGAAGCTGAAGGCTGGAACCAGCTGACCGGAACAAGGAAATCTAGTCCCTCCTCTCTACTTTCTTCTTCCAGTTCCACTCTGATATTTCCTATGAGCAGAAACCAATAAGAAAGCAGCTAATTTTGACATCTATGAAATATAGAGTAGAGGGCAAAGGTTGAATTCAGAGCTGAAAAACAATATGTAAAATTCTGTACAATTATTGTGCCTTGAAACAGACCAGCAATAAATTAAAAATCTATTTATTTATTCATTTATTTATTTATATTTAGTTGATGAATTGTCTCAACATTTATTGAGTTCTGTTATCTGTGCTATGAGAACCCCCAATATTAATTATTTAAGTCACACTGACTTGCTCCCCAGGGAAAACAGCTCTTTCTGCAGAGACACTGGTCTTTTTCTTCTTAAATGCTACTGTACCCCATGGCCCCGCCATGGAAGTTTGACCATTCTTTTGGAAAGGGTCCCTTCTGATTGCAGTGCCCTTAGAAAAAGATTCCCCCTCTTTTCTGGTTACCAACAGACAGATAACCCTCTTCCCTAAACTGCTGCACTGCCAATGCCTCCCTCTTCTCTTCATTTTCCAGCAACAGTGTCAGCCGCTGCCTCTCCCGGCTCAGCCTCTGCTTGTTCCGGCCCGCTTATGTGAGTATATTACATAAGACTGTTTTCTTGCTTCTCCCTGGGATTGGGAGAAGTATACAGATGAACAGATGGGTTTAATAAAACTTGCGATTATTTTACTTTCCATAATCTCAAATCATTTTATATTATTAGTCTTGGGCTTTCCAAATACTCTTATGCTTGCATAAGTAAACCAAGACCTCTATTCTAGGAGGAAGACTGCCTTGTCAAACTGAGCACACATCCTATCATTGTGCAGCTTTATGCTACTAGACATGGACAAGCAGGACAGATAAAACCTGCAAAAGATCTCTAATCCCCCTTCTACCTGATAGGTCATTTTATCCCATACAGAGTAACTCTGGGACTTGTATTAGGAATGTTAATCCTTGACAATATAGTTCATTCATTTTAATCAATGTACACATTGATTAACCAGCTAAAAATAAAGATTTGGTACTTTCAGATCTTAGGATTTTGTGTTGTTGTTGCTGTTAAACTTTCTGGAAAGGAATATTTTCCCAAGTCCATCTGATCCCCAGAATTCAAAACCAGTGGTTTTAAATGTTGGCTCAGCATCAAAATCATACAAGCAGCCTTTGAAAAGTACAGAAGCTCAGTCCTCATCCCAGACCCTCTAAAGAGAATATCTGGGTGTTGGGTCCACATATGTATAAAGAGCTAGAGATTGTTTTGATGTATAGTCAGAATTGAGAATTGCGGATTTCTTTCTCATGGGAAAGCATAAGCATTATTGAAGTAGTATTGGCTGCTTTGTATTGTTGGCTTCAAAGAATGGATTCAATAAAAGTTAGCCAGGGGGTCTTAACACCATTTAGCCAGTTTTAAGTGCCAAAGACTATTTTCCTTATTGGTTTGTTTGTTTTCTCCTTCTGGTGCTGGTATTTGCTTTCACTCTCTCAGACGCTGAGAATTAAGTCATGTTGTAATATGTTTGCCACTTGCTTCTGTCATATGCACGAAAGCTCCCCTCAGGTGATAGGGTGGCGGATAAAGCCTATTTAGATAGCAGCTCTGGACTCCCTCATATAAACTGTAATCTAGACCGCATTACTCAGTGGGTGGTGGATGCCTGCACTTCCAGGGCTCTGCAAAAGCTCAAAGCCTAAGTGCAGTGCCCCCAAGTCCCCGAAGGAAAAGCCATTTCTGTTCTGGAGACTGTGCTGGACATAGATGTGATAATGGCCTGCTCAGTGTCCGAAGAATGAGAGACAGACAACCATTTTAAGGAGCTGAAGGCAGTGGCATACTATGAAAACAATCACTTCACAGGGAAATATAAGCAAGTACCTGAGAGACAGGGAAAGTATGCAGCAGTAGGAATAAGAAAACAAACATCTATTGAAGGACTAGGTTCTGGGAGGAATGGGGACTCCAGAGTCACTATGAGGAGCCATTACCAACTACAAACCACTGGTCCAGCTTTGCCAGCAAGTACTCAAAATTGTACATTCTGCTCAAGAACGTAAAGACGGTTTAATATATGGAACTCAAAGCATATAATACACTTTATCAATAGGTGGGACCATGTTTATAAGACTTTAGTAGCTGCTGAAAGTAATTTACTAATTCAAGTCTAAAATAATAAGAGAATGAGTCTTCCATCATATAATAAAGAGCACTTAAAATGATTATATCAATCAGTGCTGACAAAGGTATAGTGAAACATATACTTTCATTCATTGTTTGTGGGAAGGTAAATGGGTTCAACAACTTTGGAAAACAATTGAACATATAAATATCATGAGGTATCATTTTTTTTACCTTGATTTCTTAATCTAAATTATGTCATTCTTCTTTTTTTTAAAAAAAGCCAAAATAAAAATAAAAGCTCTAAGCACAAAGTTGTAAGTATGAGAATTATTTATTGTAATAATAAAAAATTGGAAGAAATCTAAATCAGTGATATCCAAAATATTTGAGTGTTCATGACTTAGGGAAAAATAAAATTTGAACATGCATCTCATTTACATATCTAACTATTTATGTATAAAGTCTACACATGTACTTGTAGTAATATTTATATGTAACATGTAGTCATACACAAAAATAAATTGAAATCAGATGAATTAAAAATGTTATTATCAATACTAGATTATTTTAGTAAGGGCATTGTAGTTGAATATACCATATAATTTTGAAAATATTTGTTTAACATCCTATTTTTCAACAATTCCATGGTTTGCTCTTAAGATTATTATTTTTGATACTTTTTTAAAAAAGTTAAGCTTGTTGAGACAAAATTTGCATACAGTAAAGTTTACATTCTTTAAGAGGACAGTTTGAGTTTTGAAAAATGTATACAGTTCAGTGACCACTACCACAATTAAGGTAGAGACCATTTCCCTAACTCATAAACTACCCCTCTAACCCCGAACCTTCTTCCAGTAGATCTCATCCCTAGCCCCTGGCAATCACTGATCCAGTCTTTTGACTTTAGTTTTTCCTTTTCCAGAGTCAGATAAATTGTACCATTTTTGTGTCTGCCTTCTTTTACTTAGCTTTCTGTATCTGGTTATTTTTTTTTTAAAGCACAATGCCTTTGAGATTATTCACATTGTTGAATGTATCAGTGATTTGTTCCTTTTGATTCATGAGTAGTATTCCTTATATGGATATACAACAATTTATTTATACACCAGTTGATGAATATTTTGGTTCTTTTAATTCTGGACTACTATGAATAAAACTGTTGTAAGCATTTATATGCAATCTCTGTGTGAACATGTTTTAATTTCTCCTGGGTAAATACCTAGGAATGAAATTGCTGGCCCATACAATAAGTACATGATTTCCAAAATGGACATGCCATGTTGTGTTCCCATCAGCAATGAATTTGAATCATAATCTTCCACATCCTCACTAGCACTTCAAATGTCACAATTTTTCTTTAAAAATTTTTTTTTGGCATTCTGATAGGTATGTGTTACGTGTTGAATTGTGTGGCCTCTCCAGTCATATGTTGAAATCTTGACCCCTAGTACCTTAGAATGTGACTGTATTTGGAGACAAGGTTTTTAAAGAGGTTATATGGATGCGCCCTAATCCAATATGATTCTTGTTCTTATAAAAGTTACGGGCATGCAGAGAGAGAAGGTCGTGTGAAGACAGAGGGCGAAGATAGCTATCAATAAGCCCAGGAGAGAATCTCCAGATCTCAGACTTCTAGCCTTCAGAATCATGAGAAAATCAATTCCTATTGTTATCTATTTATATAAAAACCCTGGGTGTAACGCGTCACGACCGAGGCTCAACCAACCGGAAGGAAGTCAGTCCTGCAGGGGTCGTTTTGGAAATGGCTCCGCCCTCCCTGAGCTGTTTCCCATGACGGCGAGGTTTCAGGCAGGAACCCGCTCTTAGAGTGTGGATGCACTGAGTCCTGGGTCCTCTTAGCAACAGCTGTGCCCTCCCTAAGCTGTTTCCGGTAAGGCCAAGGTTTGAAGCAGGAACCGGCCCTTGGAGCATGGAGGCATATTTTTATAAAGTTTTAATACATTATATTAGAGGTCGTGGTGGTACTGTTTTACCCACAGTGTCTACAGGAATTGCTGCAAATTTATTTCTCGGTGGAAGCACCTTTCATTCCCAATATAAATTACCGATTCCATTAAATGAAACTTCAATTTCTAGACTCAATATAAACAGTGAAGTTGCTAAAACTATTAAAAAGGCCCAACTTCTCATTATTGATGAATGCACCATGGCATCCAGTCATGCTATAAACACCATAGACAGATTACTAAGAGAAATTATGAATTTGAACGTTGTATTTGGTGGGAAAGTTCTCCTTCTTAGAGGGGATTTTCGACAATATCTCAGTATTGTACTGCATGTTATGCGATCTGCCATAATACAAACGAGTTTAAAGTACTGCAATGTTTGGGGATGTTTCAGAAAGTTGTCTCTTACAACAAATATGAGATCAGAGGATTCTGCTTATAGTGGATGGTTAGTAAAACTTGGAGATGGCAAACTTGATAGCAGTTTTCATTTAGGAATGGATATTAATGAAATGCCCTGTGAAATGATTTGTAATGGATCTATTATTGAAGCTACCTTTGGAAATACTATATCTATAGATAATATTAAAAATATATCTAAACGTGCAGTTCTTGGTCCAAAAAATGAGCACGTTCAAAAAGTAAATGAAGAAATTTTGGATATACTCGATAGAGATTTTCACACATATTTGAGTGATGATTCCATTGATTCCACAGATGATGCTGAAAAGGAAAATTTTCCTATCAAATTTCTTAATAGTATTACTCCTTCAGGAATGCTGTGTCATAAATTAAAATTGAAAGTGGTTTCAATCATCATGCTATTGAGAAATCTCAATAGTAAATGGGTTCTTTGTAATGGTACCAGATTTATTATCAAAAGATTATGACCTAACATTATCGAAGCTGAAGTATTAACAGGATCTGCAGAGGGAGAGTTTGTTCTGATTCCAAGAATTGATTTGTCCCCATCTGACACTGGCCTCCCATTTAAATTGATTCAACGACAGTTTCCCGTGAGGCCAACATTCGTGATGACTATTAATAAATCACAAGGACAAACTCTAGACAGAGTAGGCATATTCCTATCTGAACCCATTTTCGCAAATGGTCAGTTATATGTTGCTTTCTCTTGATTTTGAAGAGCATGTGACGTTAAAGTTAAAGTTCTAAATACTTCAGCACAAGGGAAATTAGTCAAGCACTCTGAAAGTGTTTTCACTCTTAATGTGGTGTACAGGGAGATATTAGAATAAGTTTAATCACTTTATCAGTCATTGTTTGCATCACTGTTGTTTTTATATCATGTTTTTGTTGTTTTCATATCATGTTTTTGTTATTTTTATATCATGCCTCTTGTTATATCCTTTTGTTACTGTTTATTTATTAATAAATTTATATATTATTTTCATATACATTTTACTAATTTCCTTTCATCTCTCACACTTCTATTATAGAGAAAGGGAAAATAGCAATATTAAAATATTTCCTCTAATTAATTCCCTTTTAATGTGCATGAATTTCGTGTACCGGGCCACTAGTATCATTATAATAACGCAAAACTTGCCATCCCCAAATTTGTGTCTCTGACATGAGGATTATTTTATTTTTAAGAAACAAAGTAATCGCAAAGAACCTTGGCTTTTCCCTTAACTGCCTAAAAGAAATTAGATTGCCCCACGTGGTTTGGCTCAGTGGGTAGAGTGTTGGCCTGCAGACTGAAGGGTCCCATGTTCAATTCTGGTCAAGGGCACATGCATGGGTTGCAGGCTTGATCCCCAGTAGGGGGAGTGCAGGAGACAGCCAATCAATGATACTCTTTCATCAGTGATTTTTCTATCTCTCTCTCCCTCTCCTTTCCTCTCTGAAATCAATAAAAATATATTTTAAAAAAAGAAAAGAAGTTAGATTGAGAGCCTATTCCAGGAAATGGAGCTATCACCAGAGATACGTACAAAGAATATGGGCTAAGTGTGATGGGGAAAAGTTGGCAGGACCTAGAGATCAGAGTCCTATGTCTCTGCCCAGAGGTATTTATCATCAAATATTTGTTTACCAAACATTTACTTTTCTGTGTAAATCGCTTTCTCCCCTTTGAAGTTCCAAACCACTAACTCCTTCTACTTTCCTCAAGCTGCCATATGCACCTGAACTTCCTATATTGTTATGGGATCCCTGCACATATGTAAGCAATTAAATTTGGTTATTTTTCTCCTATTTATTCTCCTGTCAATTTAATTCTTAGGCCAGGGAAAAGAACTTAGAAGGGCAGACAAAAATTTCTTCCTTCCCAAAACCACCTATTCTGTGCTACTTTGTCATTAGCCCTAATACACCGTGTAAAGGTATATTATTGCAATTTTATTTTTTTTGACAGTACAGGTTTGTTTATTCTTAAGCTTGTGTCTAGTAGAAAAAAGAACTTTCTGAGAGTAGCATACAAAAAGATTTTCAAATAGAAAAACACAAATTGAGTCATATAATCTCCCCCCCCACCCAATCCAGTGCACTAAGTAAATTACAATGGCATCTCTCTTGCAGAGCCTGTCTTCTCCAGACACATTTTAAAGTTATTTTCATCATGATTTACAATATAGACAAAGACTGTTAAAAGAATGCTGCTATCTCTGCCTCTAGATATATTCTGTTAAGGCCTCTTATAAAGAGGGAATCTTCAGAAACCCATTGACATGCTAATAATGGCATGGTTAGTGCTACTGTTTGGGTTAATGCAACCAGGTGGGCTCCGCATGGAGCTGATGGACAGCTTTGAATCTCATGCTTTCTCAGGGGATATAAATATCATTATAACTTCATTGGTGAAGGCGCCAGGAACAACTGATTGAATGAGAATGCCTTTCAATCAGTGCATTTGCATACTCACTTTATCATGAAACTAAAGTGAATGGGTTTTTATATTGTGAAAGGATATGTTTGAATAGAGTTTTTAGATTATGACACACCAGTAGACAAGGTTCTGTGCATGGAGTTATGCGGGTGGGCTACTCTCAGAAAGTTCCAGTACTATGTCAAACAGGAATGGTGAAAGTGAGCATCCCTGTCTGTCTTGTTCTTGTTCGTAGGGGAAATGGTTTTAGTTTTTGCCCATTGAGTATAATGTTGGCTGTAGGTTTGTCATATAAGGCTTTTATTGTGTTGAGGTATGATCCCTCTAGTCTCACTTTGCTGAGAGTTTTTGTCAGGAAAGGGTATTGGATTTTGTCAAATGCTTTTTCTGCATCAATTGATATGATTCTGTGATTTTTGTCTCAATTTGCTTATGTGAGTTATGTTTATTGATTTGCGGATATTGTACCAGCCTTGCATCCCCACTTGGTCATGGTGTATGATCTTTCTAATGTAATGCTGGATCTGATTTGCTAGAATTCAGCAATGTAGCAGGATACAAAATTAACACCCAGAAATCTATGGCTTTTTTACACACCAATAATGAACTCACAGAAAGAGGATTTTAGCATCTAGGTTCATCAGGGATATTGGCCTGTAATTCTTTTTCTTTGTAGTGTCTTTATCTTGTTTTAGAATTAGGGTAAAGCTGGCTTCATAGAAAGAGTTTTCTTGAATTTTTTTGGAATAGTCTGAGAAGGATAGATTTTAGTTCTTCTTTGAATGTTTGGTAAAACTCCCCTGTGAAGCTTTCCAGCCCAGGGCTTTTGTTTGCTGGAAGATTTTTGATTACTGCTTCAATTTCATCAGTAGTTATTGGCCTATTCAGGTTTTTGATCCTTCCCGATTGAGTTTTGGAAGCTTGTATTTTTCTAGGAATATGTCCATTTAGTCTAGGTTGTCCAGTTTGTTGGAGTAGAGTTGTTCATAGTATTTTTTTTTTTTACAATCCCTTGTATGTCTGCAGGGTCGGTTGTTACTTCACCTCTTTCATTTCTGATTTTGTTTATTTGGGTCCTCTCTCTTTGTTTCTTGGTGAGCTTGGCTAGAGGTTCATCAATCTTGTTTATCCTTTCAAAGAACCAGCTCTTGGTTTTGTTTATCTTTTGTATTTTTTTTTTTTTGTCTCTGTGTCATTTATTTCCGCTCTGTTCTTAATTCCTTCATTCTGCTTACTCTGGGTTTTTCTTGTTGCTCTATTTCTAATTCTTTAAGTTGTAGAGTTAGATAATTTATTTTTCTTGTTTTTTGAGGTAGGCCTGTAGAGCTATAAACTTCCCTCTCAGCACTGCTTTCACTGTGTCCCATAGATTTTAGATTGTTGTGTTTTCATTGTCATTTGTTTACAGGATGCTTTTTATTTCTTCCTTGATCTCTTTGTTAACCCAATCATTGTTTAATAGCATGCTATTTAGCCTCTAAGTGTTTGATTTTTTTTGTTTTTACACTTGATCTTAGCCAAAAGGCTGAGAAGCGATGATTTTTTTTTGTTTTTATTGTAGTTTATTTCTAATTGTGGTCTGAGAAGATGCTTGATATGATTTCAATCTTCTTGAATTTGAAGAGACTTTGCCTATGAGCCAATATGTGGTCTATCTTTGAAAATGTCCCATGTACAATTGAGAAGAATGTATAGTCTGTGGCTTTGGGGTGAACAGTTCTAAATATGTTAATTAAGTACATCTGATCTAGTGAGTCATTTAGGATTGCTGTTTCTTTGCTGTTTTTGTCTAGGATTTATCCAGTGGTTTCAATGGGGTATTAAAGTCCCCTACTATTATTGTATTGCTGTTGATCTCTCCCTTGATATCTTCCAGAAGTTTTTTTTATGTACGTGGGTGCTCTTGCATTGGGTGCATATATGTTTATCAGAGTTATATCCTCTTGTTGAATTGCTCCCTTTAGTATTATGAAGTGGCCCTCCTTATCTCTTGTTATGGCCTTCTCTTTGAGGTTCATTTTGTCAGATATATGTCTTGCTACCCCAGCTTCTTTTTCATTTCCATTTTCCTGAAAAATATTTTTTCCATCCCTTCACTTTTAGTCTGTGTGCATCCTTTGTTTTGAGGTGGGGTCTCTTGTAGACAACAAATATATAGGTCATGTTTCTTATCCATTCAGCTACCCTATGTCTTTTGATTGGAGCATTTAATCCATTTACAGTTAAGGTTATTATTGATAGGTACTTGTTTTTCACCATTTTTATTTTTTATGCCTGTGTTCCTTTTTTCCTTTCTATTTCTTCTTTTTACAGCAGTCCATCTAGCATTTCATGCATTATAGGCTTGGTGGTAATAAACTCCCTTAGCCCTTTTTTATCTGTGAAGCTCCTGATTTCACTTTCAATTTTGAACGATAACCTTGCTGGGTAGAGTATTCTTGGATTCAGTCCCTTGCTTTGCATCACTTTGTATATTTCATTCCATTTCCTTCTGGCCTGATGCATTTCTGTTGAGAAATCAGTTGATAGTCTAATGGGAGATCCCTTGTAGGTAACTTTTTGTCTCTCTTTGGTAGCCTTTAAGATTCTTACTTTGTCATTGATGTTTGCCAATTTAATTATGATTTGTCTTGGTGTTGGTCTTTAAGATTTCATCTTGATTGGGACTCTGTGTGCTTCTTGGACTTGTGTGACATTTTCTTCCCTAAATAAGGGAAGTTTTCTGTCATTATTTCTTCTAACAGGTTTTCTGTTCCTTGCTCTGCTTCCTCTCCTTCTGGCACCCTTATTATGTTATTTTACTGTTTTTTTTACAACTTTATTAAAGAAGACACACTTTGCATACTCAAGGTGCACATTTGATAATTTGTGACATACGTATACACCCTTGAAATCATCTCCATAGCCAAGATAATAAACATTTCTTTTTGCCTCTTTGCACACCTTTCCTCCCTCCATCCCATCTCCAGATAACCAATGACCTGCTTTCTGTCACTATAAATTAGTTTGAATATCCTACTTTTAAAAAATCACACAGTATATACGCCCCCCCCCTTTTTTGCATGGCTCCTTTTACTCATATCTGTGATTTTGAGATTTATCCATGTTGCTGCATGTATTAATAATTAATTACTTTTATTCCATTCATTACCATAAATTGTTACTCCATTCATGTGTTGATTGACATTTGGTTTAATGCTTGTCATACATGAAAAAGTTATCTCACCAAGATAACTTGATTGAAACGAAATGTAATATTTACTCCATTTGCTGAATCACTCTACTATTTTCCAAACTGTCCACCAATAGATAATTGGTTTTGTTGAAATTTCAATTTTTCCTCATGACATTCTGTTGACATTACAAAAAAATTAGAAATCATTAAATAATTACTTTTGTAATAAGCATGTTAAATCCACTGAAACCCTTTATTAAAAAGAAATAGTTCTTAGTTATTTTTAAGCAGATTAGAAAATTCTGTTTCTAAGTGTTTCAAGAATATAAATAAGAGAGGTTTTATAGGTAACACATTGTTCATGGCAGTAAAATCACTTAATGATGGAAACATTTCTAAACATCCATTTAAAAATGTTCTCTCCTTTGTGCAAATTTCTTTTGAATGGCAGCTACTTTTTTTATTGTTAAAGTGTCATCTTGAAGTAAATATTTAGTGTTTGTTTTTCTAAAAATATTTGTTATGTAGCATTTTGTATACTTTAATTTTAATTCCAGAAATTAAAAAAATTAAACTCTGTCTTTTTATAAAAGAAAAATAAACAATGCACCTTTATATTTGCTTGACAGTTATCTTTTTTCCCTTCAAATTTCAGTTTAATGTTTTACTATGATTTAGATATTTTTTCCCCAAAGAACAAAATTTATAGCATAAAGATTCAAGTATCAGAAAGACTCAAAAGGCTGTTTTTCACTTTGTTCAACTTTTGTTTCCAGACATTAAGCATCATACAGTTGTTGCCATTGCTGTTTTCCAAATTTCTGATGTGTGCTGTGACTGATCACCACTTTTCTCTGCATCTGATCAATTTTGCAGTAGGCCATTTTTGTTTTCATTGAATCATCAACTCCAATCTGAAGTTCCTGTTGCATTATATCAAGAGAAATTTCTTTATTTGCCATATTCTGTTCATGTTATCCAAGTGAATCTATGAAGTTTTTATTATTCTGACAATTTAGCACTCACAAAAATGGTTAAAAGATCATGAATAAGTTCGCCTTCCAAAAAATTGATGGGTTTTAAAGTAAGAAGATATTAAAAAAGAAAGGCATTTGAATCTTGCAATATTCGTACAATACCCGTGGGCACTGGGAAGGATTGTTCTCCACGTAACTTCCTAGCAATTTGACCGTGACTTTTGAAGCAGCATCATTTTTCTTATAATCCACAAGCAGCTCATAAAATAGCCTAAAAAGAATGTGCTTCTTCCCGGTGATGATGTTCCAGTAAGAAATCCATTTTCTAACTTGACCCAGTTCAGTTGGAATATATTGGATGGCCCCACAAGATGCTGTCACTTTAATGAGGCTGCTATATACTGTCTATCTTACAGGAGTATTCTTATCCATACCATGGAAAAGGTTGCTTAGCAGTCTCAGAGATGGGCATTCATCTTCCTGAAATTTGACCAGCTTTTCACAGAGGCTGTCAATCAGGGCTTATTGCTTATCTAATTCCAGGATCAATAGGAGGAATACCACGCTGCTCATCACACTCTCATCGTTATCATCTTCCTTCAGACATACATCACAGGCTTCAATAATCTGAGCTAAATCTACAGGAAGGCCACCTGTAATTTCTCTTCTGAAATTCCAGCTCTCGCTCTAAAAATCAATAAAAATATATTTTTGAAAAAGAGTACCAGCTCTTTTAGATTTCTGATAAGCTCAAAGCTCAGCATCTTGATCTTCCTCACTGACGTCGATAAAGTCATGGAGAAAAGGTGGCGCATGCTGAGTGCTCCATTAGCAAACAACTAGGACAGCAAAAGGGAGCTGATATGCTCTGTCACTTGACAAATCTCTTAAGTACTTGACACAAAATGTCCAAAAGTTTATTTATGTTATAAAACATTTTAAAGATAATTTCTTATTTATCACTGTATATGCTCTATAATTTGAAGACCTTTTGAAAAACATAAAAGTAACCACAGTAACATTAGTAACTCCTATAGTTTATGAATGTATGATTTCAACTTGTGTGCTGAAAAGACAGACTAATGATACAATAAATTAATTTCAAATATTCTTTTACACTTACAATTTTATCCACAACTTTTTAAAAAATTGATTTCAAAGAGGAAGGGAGAGGAAGAAAGAGATAAAAACATCAATGATGAGAGAGAATCATGGATTGGTTGCTTTCTGCATGTCCCACACTGGGGATCAAACCTGCAATCTGGGCATGTGCCTTGACCGGGAATCGAACTGTGAACCTCCTGGTTCATAGGTCGACACTAAACCACTGAGCCACACCCGCTGGGCCACAACAACATTTAATTACACTTACACAGCTTTTCTAGAATGCATTTTGTACTTTAATAATAAATAGGTCTTCTTCAGTATATATTTTCTTTAATTGCTCAGAAAAAGCTACTGCATTCTGAAAACCGAATTTAGCAAACATCATAAGCTGAGACATTACTTTAACTTTTAGCCTACTTTACAGCAAACCTCCAACACTGTGTAAATGTTCTAAATCTCATTTGTTCAAATCTTTAGCAGTGTTTCCTATGAGTCTTCCAACAGTAATTAACAACAAAAAATGTACCCTAGCTGGTTTGGCTCAGTGGATAAAGCATCGGCCTGTGGACCGAAGGGTCCCAAGTTGGATTCTGGTCAAGGGCACATGCCCAGGTTGAAGGTTCGATCCTCAGTAGGGGGTGTGCAAGAGGCAGCCAATCAGTGATTATCTCATCATTGATGTTTCTATCTCTCTCTCTCCCTCTCTCTTCCTCTCAAATTATATAAAAATATATTTAAAAAAACAAAAAATGTTTCATTATGTTATATTCTGCTTATTTCAGTCATTTTTTTTGAAATCATTATATGACAGAACAAGATTTCCATCTCCAGTGGTATGTAAATTTTGTCTAAACTTTATTTTTATTTATTTATTTATTTTTAAATATATTTTTTCTTGTTGATAGTATTACAGATATCTCCCGTTTTCCTCTCTCCTCCCATCCCCTACTCTCCTCCCAGGCCTTCACTACCCTATTGCCCATGTCCATGGGCTATGTATATAAGTATATAAGTTCTTTGGTTTATCTCTTCTTGTCCTCCCAACCGCACATCAAGGCATTTTAAATTTAGTGTAATTTTATAAATACTGAACTGAATTTTACATGACTATAAACAATGGTGGGAAAACAATATATATTTTTTCAGCCAATTATTTTTAACACTTATTAGCTCAGTGTTGATTTTTATGTATGAAATGTGGCTGGTGAAGAGCTCCTATTAAGAGTAGAACTGTCAGCTTTGCCATCCTCAGTTTACCACGGATCTACAAAGTCAATAGGGAGGAAATGCATATTCATTTACTGGCATCTATTGAGCCAATAAAATCATGAGTGTAATGCTACATAGAAAAATGTGTACCATAAATGCTAGGTCAGAAAAATAATCTATAAAAGTTCATGTACTCCATAATCATAACTATTTTAGAAGACAGAAATGGAATATAGAAAAATTTTAAAAGGGTTTTAGGATTATAAATATTTTGCTTTTTTCCTTTCTGGCCAAACTTTTTATATTATCTTTTTTATTGTTCAGAATTTTAGAAAGACACATTTACATCAAACTTGCCACTTTTTTTCTTAAGGAAATTTTTGAAAGTGTGAAAGTTAATTTTACCTTCCATATATAAGTGCTCACTTTCTTACACCCGGACCAATATTGGATTGTATAATTCTTTTCAATCATTACTAATTTGATTGAGAAAGAAATGGTATTGTAATGTTTTCTTTGGCATTTCTGTGAATGCCAGTGATGTGTTTATAAGCTATTTGATTTCATTCTTTGTTAATTACCAGGGCATGAGAGGCTTTCTCTGAATACCCTGTACCAAATAGTTTTCACTTCACGCCAGTACCAGGCTATGTGTTCATTTCCCATAAAACTTCCCTGACATATTATGTTAAATGTATACTTGTATTTTCTTCTGTGCTGTCATATTTGGGTAACAGCTGGCATATAGTAGATGCTAGATCTTAACAAATAATTGCTGAATGAATAAATGAACATTCTTTACACCTTTTTCTAATGGAGTATTTAGGTTTTGCTCACAAATCTGTAAAACCTCTTTCTACAGTAGAGACTCTTTAACTAAGCATGTGTTGCAATTTTTTTTTACTCTGTCACCGCATTTATTATTTTTTATTTACTTAAATTTGTTTGAGAAACAAGGAAGTTAATATAGTTATGTAGTCAATGCATTACATTTATGGCTTCTGTATTTAGTGCTTTGCCTAGAAAGAGAGCACTCCCCTTTCCCTCGTGACCTTGAATTTCCTTCTTTGTGTGTATGTGTGTTAGAGGGTATGGAACAGCATGGCAGAGGTAAGTTAAGAACCTACCTTCTCTCCAACGTGGAGACTTCACTGCACCAGCACCCGGGGATCACTATCCCTTGATGCTGCCTTCATGAGGCACCAGTGTTTACGTAGACTTCTATCTGCTTCTGGGCTTTCCCTGCTCTTCCATGGAGCTATCTCATTGTAGCAGCAGTTCTGCTCTTCTTCGATGTATGAGCTAAAGTACTTGCTGTATTTTTAAATACTCTAATAAATTCCCTTTTCACTTCTTTTTTTTTTAAAATATATTTTTATTGATTTTTTTTACAGAGAGGAAGGGAGAGAGATAGAGAGTTAGAAACATCGATGAGAGAGAAACATCGATCAGCTGCCTCCTGCACATCTCCCACTGGGGGTGTGCCGGCAACCCAGGTACATGCCCTTGACCGGAATTGAACTTGGACCTTTCAGTCCGCAGGCCAACGCTCTATCCACTGAGCCAAACCGGTTTCGGCTCCCTTTTCACTTCTTAATTTTTCTATTGAACTCTTCTTTTATTCTTTATGATGAGCTTTGGGAACTTTATTTTTAAATGAAAATATACATGTAAATGGGAATAAATTCTGCATGCCTGAGAATGTTTGATCCTTTGGCGGAGACTGTTACCATAATGAGCTAAATATTAACAGGAAGGAAGAAAAGGAACCAGACATTGTTGATCTTAATGGGCTGGGACACTGAGCCTGTTTGCTTCACCAGGAAGCTCGCTTAACGCTCCTCCGATGCCCGATGCCCGCTCTGGTACTGGATTGTGGGATTGTCGGTGGAGCAAAGGGAGGTAAACACACGCACAGTGACAGTCAAATGGCTCCGGGCGGTGTTTGACCACAGGGGCCTGTCAGTCTAACCTGGGAAATGGATAAATGGCTGGGGGTGGACCCATTGGGAAGTTGATTGGTTATTTTGAAAAAGCTCCTGGTTATAATCCCAAGTGAACATAAAAGCCCTCTCTCTCTCTCTCTCTCTCTCTCTCTCTCTCTCTCCTCTTTCCTTCCCACATGGTAGCACACTTATGTTCCTTCTCATGTGCACCTGTGAGGACTCCAAAGCTTTAATATGAAGCACAAATTCTGGACATTGCCTTTGTTTGACCTTGATGAAGACAGGGTTGGATTTTTTCGTGGCAGGATGCTGCGATGGGACATTGGGAACCCAGGAGGGGGAACTCCTTTGATTTTGCATCAGGAATAAACCTTGCCGCACCACAATCTCCCATCTGAGGGTCCATGAAATGCCATGAAATGCTTTTCTCATGATCCTGAGGAATCACCACCAACAATCACACCCTCTGTCCTTAAGCTTTTAGACCAGAGACCATTCCTGGTACCAGAGGGTTCTCAAGCTGTGGGTCGTGACCCCTTTGGCGGTCGAACGACCCTTTCACAGGGGTTGCCTAAGACCATCCTGCATATCAGATATTTACTTTACGATTCATAACAGTAGCAACATTACAGTTATGAAGTAGCAACGAAAATAATTTTATGGTTGGGTCACAACATGAGGAACTGTATTTAAAGGGCCAGAAGGTTGAGAACCACTGCAAAGCAAGCTTGTCAAACTCAAAGGCTAACACGGGCCAACTAAACAAGGTTTATGTGGGCCGCAAAAAAACAAAAGCTCCAATTTCCATAGAAATGTAGGTTTATTTCGATAGAGACAATACAAAGGGCTGAAATAAATGAGTAATCGTTAACATAAAATAATAGAATATTTTAACAAAAATTAATATTTTTTCTTGAACATTAACTTACCAGACACTGAATAACTGCACAAATTAATAAGCGTAATGCAAATAAACCTATTTTTCTTGTTCTCCAAAAGCAAAATATTTCCTGTTGCGCACACCAAACAAGTCAGTCCAAGACTAATGACGTGGCAATCGGCTGCTAAGATATTCACTGGTAGTATTAGTGGAGAGAAATGGTGTGTCTGTGTGCAAGGCAAGTAGGGAAATGAATGCAACACAATTATAGTAATCAGTCATTAGTGAACATTGTAGTTTGTTATTAATAATTATGTATAACGGTATTGTAAAAATTAGGTTATGAAATTTTTATGAAAACATTTCTCATGTACCGTTATATTGCCTGGGCTGCAAAAATATTCCTTGTGGGCCACATGTGGCCCGTGGGCTGTGAGTTTGATATGCTTGCCCTAAAGCATGTTACGAAACCCTGCAAGCTCATTACCTGATACGCAACATATTTTATAGGCTTTTAGTTTTGGTTTATTTGGTTTTAAAACTGAAGAACTTTCAGAGTTCTTTGAGGGGGTTTTCAGTTGATATTTTAATTATATTTTCATTAGCTGTTTGTTTTCAGTTTTAGGGTGGATTCTGAAAACTGATTTCTATCCTATATAATAAAAGCCTAATATGCTAAGTGTCTGGTCGTCTGGCTGGCTATTCAACCAATAAAAGCGTAATATGCTAATGATATGCTAAGGCTGCTCAACTGCTCGCTATGATGGGCACTGACCACCAAGAGGCAGACGCTCTGAGGCTCCAACCCGTAGGTTAGCTTGCTGCTGGGGTCTGGCCAATCAGGTGTGAGTGAGACGGGCCGGACACACTCTGGAGCCTTCCTGCAGTCCCCAGCTGGCCAACCTCCCGCATACTTCCCTGGCCCTGATCATCCACCGGTGGGGTCCCTTGGCTTGGCCTGCGCTCTCTTGCAAGGTGGGACCCTCGGGGGATGTCAGAGAGCCAGTTTCGGCCTGAAGCTATGATGTGCAATGACCACCAGGGGGCAGATGCTCAATGCAGGAGCTGCCCCCTGGTGGTCAGTGCACTCCCACAGAGGGAGCGCTGCTCAGCCAGAAGCTGGGAGGATGCAGTGAAGGTGGCGGGAGCGGGCCTAAGCCATCAGTCGGTCATCCCCCAAGGGCTCCTGGACTATGAGAGGGCGCAGGCCGGGCTGAGGGACCCCTCCACTCTGAGTGCACAAATTGTGTGCACCGGGCCTCTAGTTTTAAGTAAACTATAGATATTGGTTAAGCAAAAGGTACAGTCATGAGAATGGTATATGCTTATAGAAAAGATCAAGGATGCCTGCTTTTTCTGATACCTCTGACTGGTTTTCTGATACCTCTGACTGGGGTCTTCTAGCACTCAAAATAAATCCCCAAGGCTAGTTGTGGATGAAGCCTTTAATGCTAAATGCAGTCAGCCAGAAATAGTTAAAAGACACAGTAAAACTACTCACTGGTTTATTGCTGTAAGCTCGCAGAAAAACTAGTCCCAAAGTACTCAGGGAAATGTCTTGTGTAGCACATTGTCTTGCTTCCACTTTTAAGGTTCAATCCTAAAAATCCAGGAGCATACACTAGAACAGGGGTGGGCAACCCCTGGCACGTGTGCCAAACATGGCACGCCAGTAACTTTTGCTGGCACTCGAAACTCTCTCTTATAATCTTCCATTTACAATTTTTTTCTTAATATCGACTTTTTTATTTTTCAGATAAATTCAGTGTAGGTGCATCTTAGATAAATAAATAGTTTTACATAGCAAGTTATCTTAAAGACCATAGACATGGATTGACAAGAGAGGGGAAGAGCAATTTCTTTTTTTTTCTTTATCTTACTATTTTTAAAATTATCTTATTGCTTAAAGTATTACAAAGAGTATTATATATGTCTCCTTTTTTTTTTCCCTCCCTTTGACCTTCCCCTAGCCTCCCATACGGGAAGAGCAATTTCTATGCCTCTGCCTTAACTCTCCCTGCCTTCCTAGATCCGACCAGTGTTTTGGTTTTATCCACATACGCTTGTGAATCTTTGTTCTCAGTGATGAATTTTGTTAAGTCTCATAATAGGAGTAGCCTGACGGATGAAAGTAGTAGCTTGTGCATATCTCTGAAGGTCACAAAATATAAACCTGATGTAAAATCTCTGTCATCAGTGATGCGACAGCAAAAGTCCCACTGATAATATCAAACGGAGTCATAAAGTTTTCTGTCGGACTATCAGTGTACATGTATACATTTAAAAATAAATGTATTTTTTCATCATCATATACTGTGTTTTTGTCACTCGAGTGAATTTTATTATTTCTTCAAGGTTCTTCACATACGTACACCTTAAGAGATATCAAGTAGACGTAACATGTTCTCAAAAACTTAGGGTTGGCACGCAGAAGAATTTTGAGTCAGAGATTTTGCTGGTTTTGGTACGCACTCACAAAAAGGTTGCCCACCCCTGCACTAGAACAATGCTCTCCTATCTCTGAAGTTATCTGACCAGGAAGAAGGGGCGTGACCATATGCCCATAAGTATTCTAAGTGACTTTAAGGCACCTGTATTAAAGTCTTAGCATATTTTGACCTGTCAAAAGACGGACAATCACTACCATTGTTCAGTACATCTTTGGCAATAGGTCCCATTAAATATGACACAGAGGTTCCTTTTGTTGTGGTCTCTTTCTGAGATAGATGTTCATAAACATGATGACATAAATCTCACAAATGTGTCCCCAGTTTTGTTTCATGTTGCTCTACAAGCCCCCTGAGGCTCTAAGTGACATCCTGCAGATTCCAAATCAAATGGGCCCCCTTTTTTTTGCTTTGATTTTTTTCACTGACTGAGTGACCTAAAGCACTTTTCCATAAAGGGGTTTTTTAAAGTCTTAAATAATCATCTTTTGCTGGCTTCCTATCTGCGCAGAGGCGAGAGAGACAGCCACGACTGTAAACAAGCGAATCTAAATGCTCTGCTTCAATAGTTAAAAACAATGGGCTTCAAAACAAATCACATTCAACTGAATGAACTAGTTTTCAGTGGGCTCCCAGGTTATTACTTGCAGCTTATTTGTCACCAGTGTCACTGGTCACTGGTTCCCATTTCATTGAGCAGACACAGCTTGCTGTGCCTCAGCAGCCCGTCAGGGCACCCTGCACAGCTTCCGGGGCTGGGAGGCCTTGGCTCAAAGGGAACCAGCGGCCTGGCCTTGCAGGGAAGGTCTTTAAAAACAAATTGGTGCAAATGCTTGGCTTAGTTTTTTTTATTGTTTTTCTTTTCATTATCCTTGAATTTAATTTCTCTGCAGTATACACCTTGGTTTGAACTACCTCTGTTATCCAACTTAATTTGTGGTTTATTACAAAATCTTGGCTCTGGAACAGTGGTCGGAACAATCCAGATGGGGAAATGAAATGGCCTGGTCTCCTGAGTTCAGTTGAGGAGCAAATGTCTGAGAGGTTTTCAAGAATAAGCTATCAAAGGGAAAAATCACTAAATTAAAAAGTCGACTAATATTTGTTTTTAAAAATCCACACTTCTAACACCTTAGTAAACATATGAGTATGTACTAACTGCCCATTATTTTTCAGACAGAATTTTAAAAAACCAAAAATCAGGAAGAAATATTGAACAACAAATCACCCTTCCATCTCCAGTCAGTTCTACAGTCTATTCCCTAAAACATGGGAGAACTCCTTCTTATCATTCATTACACATTATCTCACATGTTTCATGAATATTCTATACTAATAATATTCGGCATTTTATGAACTTCAAAACCCAAGTCAGATCCAGTCACTCTTATGCTCACATCCTTTGGGGACGTCCCATCTCATGCCGATGGAGAGCCAACAGTGTTGACAGGTGAGCCATATGCTTCTTTTACCACGTTCCTTCTCTGATGTCAGCTCTCCTACTCCTCCCACACTTGGCTTTGGCTTCATCGACCACCTCACTTTTCCTGGAACTCACCCAGGAAGGCTTTGCACTTGTTCCTTTTATCTAGAAAATTCTCCCTGCAGGTGTCTCGTACAGTTTCCTCCCTCCCTTTCTTCAGATCTTGGCTCAACTGTTGCCACCCTCCTTAAAATCACAACCCTGGTACCACTCCCTACATCAGACACACACTGTCCAACACCCTCTCCTGCTTTTCTTTTCACGTTGGCCCTTATCATCATTGGGCATGATTTCGCATTTATTTATGTTTTTGCACACTGGTGGGCTCTTTCACTAACATGTAAGTTCAGTGAGGAAAAGATCTTGTTTGTTTTCTTTACTGTGGCTTCTCCAACAGTGTCTACAACACTGTCTACAACAGTGTCTAGCCATTGCCAGCATTAAGTTTTAATATTTATTAAAAACCATTATGGAGTGCCAGGCCAGCGTGGCTCAGTGGCTGAGCATCAACTTATGAACCAGGAGGTTGTGGTTCAATTCCCAGTCAGGGCACATGCCCAGGTCACAGGCTCGATCCCCAGCAGGGGCATGCAGGAGGCAGCCAATCAATGATTCTCTCTTATCATTGATGTTTCTATCTCTCTCTCCCTCTCCCTTCCTCTCTGAAATCAATAAAAACATACTTAAAAAACACACATTATAGAACAATGTAGATACCACTATTCTTTTAAAATAATTTTATTTTGTTATCTATGTTTGGGATAGGTTATGATTTTAATAATAAAACAATTAGATTCAAGTAAATAAGTATATATTTCTCTGAGCTAGACCTTATGTTAGGGGACACAAGGATGAATTTATTCTACTTCTGTTTACAACTTCATGGCTTGGAAAAAGTTTAAGAAATCTGTTAGTAGGAGCAATGTCCAAGTAATAGATGGTTATAACTTAATGTGGCAGAAGCAGAGGTCATGGAAAAACCGTTCTGAATGTCTTTCTCATTGGCCTGATCATTGTAAGTAGAGAGGGGAAGCTGATAGAACAAGAATAGAGATAACATTTATATGTTTAATTAAATAATGATTTAATTATTAATACATGCACTGACTAAATTCTAAAACTAATATGAAAAAAGCTTGAAAAAACTACATGGAAATAATATTGGAAATGGGAAAGCAACAATTATTCTGAACATCTTACTCTTACACTTTTTTGGGACATTAATACCTTTGATGATGATGGCAGTAGACCCTCTCTCTAGAATTATGCACATAAACACATATAAAAAAATAAAAACATTCTAGGCGTTTTATGAAGTTTTACAAGTCCATTCATGGGTCCCAGTTTAAAAATTTCTGGTAAAGAAGCATGGAGAAGTATAACCCACAGGAAAGTTAATATAATTATTATGATTTATCATTGAATTTTACCTAAAGCCTACTGACAAATATTTAAAAATTTAAAATATTAAACAGCAAAGGCAACAAATTCCTTAAGAAAAGAGGAAGAAAAGGACAATGAGCTACCACCTCACACCTGTCAGAATAGCTGTTATTAACAGAACAACAAATGACAAGTGCTGGCGAGGATGTGGAGAAAAGGGAACCCTTTTGCACTGCTGGTGGGAATGCAGACTGGTGCAGCCACTGTGGAAGACAGTATGGAGTTTCCTCAAAAATTAAAAATGGAACTCCCATTTGACCCAGTAATCCCACTTCTAGGAATATATCCCAACAAATCAGAAATACCAATCAGAGAGGATATATGCACTCCTATGTTCATAGCAGCACAATTTACACCAGCTAAGATTTGGGAACAGCTTAAGTGACCATCAGCAGATGAGTGGATTAAAAAGCTGTGGTACATCTACACAATAGAATACTATACTGCTGTAAAAAAGAAGGAACTCTTACCATTTGCAACAGAATGGAAGGACCTGGAGAGCATTATGCTAGTGAAAGAAGCCAGTTGGAGAAAAATAAATATCACATGATCTCACTCATTTGTGGAATATCATGAACAACATAAATATTTTAGAATATAATAGAAATAATCCTGTTATTTTCAGATTTTTAATATTTCCTACAACTTTTGTGATATTATACTATGTTAGTACAGTTTTGGTAATATTATTATATTTAAAATCTTATTTTTTTGAAATACTAATGTTTATTGCATGTAAAATTATTATATTTAAAATAGTTTTTCTTGAAATAAAAAAAAGAAAAAAAGAAAAAAAAGAGGAAGAAGTAAGAGGAATATGATAGTTATTAGGCACCTAGTCTGTGCATCATCATATGCTAGGCTTTTAAATTTCACTGAATTCCCATAACACACTCATTTGAGGAAGTTATTATCTATATTTTGTACAAAACAGAAGAAAGAACAGAAATAGAATTTGAATTCAGGTCACTGTAATTTCAAAAGGCTGTGATCTTTTAAATCTTATGATGAAAATAAGTATACCAGCTTGTTAGTGGGAAAAAGCATATTGTATGTGTGTGAATGTGTGTATATGTGTGATTAAATACCAGCAGAGAGACTAGAAATTTCCGCAGGCAAACAACCAAGTTCCACATCCTCCTTTCACTGGGCAGATTTCAGACCTAAGACTTGGGGGTATTGGAGTTTTATGTGGCAATTGACTTGTGTGTGCTTTGATGATAGAATGTATGTTTTTCTTTGATATATTTTCTGTTACGTCAAACTATCCTCCTTTGTATCTGGAGGCCGCTCAGGAAACAGTGGTTGACTGATTGGGTCATTTCAGATGTCTCGGAATCCAGTATATTTAAAATAAGGTAGACATCTCAGTTATATTTGAAAAGAGTCTTGAGAAATCCAGTTACAGCATTGCAATCCATAGTAGCCAGCATGCATGTTTATAGGTGATGCTAATTGAGTACTTACTAAACTCTAGGCTTTTTATGACTTTACCTTGTAATTTCCAAAGCATCTGTTAACTTAGTCCAAACAGGCTGGTCAGTTATGTCAAATTTTAATCAAATCAGCTCAATCAAAACCATCTAATCAAAATGGAAAGTAGACATGCTCAAATCTATTTCCTAGAGGCCAAGGATGATTCCGATGATGACGAGACGATGGAGAAGTCACCCTGCCTGCCAAGCTATCCTGTCAACTTCTTTTCCTCTAGGAGTTTGGCATCTCTCTAAGCAGAGTGCCAATGATCAGTCAAAACTAGAGCAACTGCAGGATGAGGCTCCAGGAGGCATCTGAAATAGCCTTTCATAAGCATATCCTGACAGGTGATGGGCTTCCTGACACTTGGCAACCCTACGTTGAAAAGGGCAATTGTCATGTTATAGGGATGATTTAAAAGGATCTTGGCATTTTGTTATCATCTTAAGAGGAAATCACTAGTGAGATTAACCTTTTAAGATAAACATATCTTACAAAATAATTAATGCTGAAATTCGGCACTCTACACTGTAAAGACATGTGCCTAGGGTTTTGTTTTGTTTTTAGTTTATTTGAGTCAAACAGACATATAGACATGCCACAGAAGCAAGATTTCAAATACTAAGTTTTTGTTGAGAGAGAGAGAGAGAGAGAGAGAGAGAGAGAGAGAGAGGAATAGAGAAAGAGTTCAATTTAGAGATAGTTATTTTTCTATCTCTAAATTCTGATAACCCCAGGTGGGGCGCATATGGGAGGCAACCATCCATGTTTCTCACATTGAGATTCATCTGACACGCAGCTCTAGCTCCGTAAACCACCCACCCATGCTCTATTTACATACTAAAATATCAATTTAGAGTGTGAAATGATTTTTCCGTTTCACTGACTCCTGAGAGATCTGTTGGGCAGACTCAGTACAGAAGATGTGTAGTTTCTTAGCTTAGAGATTTCTGGAATAATTTTGGGTCATTTCTGACTCTGCCCAGTTTACAGAGCAAGGCTATTGTGCCCTTAAGGGTCAGTTTTGCCTCAACAAATGCACCACCAGACCCGCTCCTGCCTTACAAGAATAATCACAGATGGACCCATAGAGGGCACCCTGGTGCTGGGTTAGGGTGGTGAGGAGAGGCCCTGAGATGAGGGAAGGTGGAGCTAAATGGAGATGAATCTGCCAGTGACAGAAGCAGGGACTCTGAAGAAAGAGGTGACAGGGAGCTCACTGTGAGAGACGCTGGCATAACCGTGGAGCATATTCATGCATAAAATATTCTAGCTTTCTGGTGAGTCAAACTCAAAGGGGTATTGTCAGGCTTCAAAATTATGTCAGCTCCAAGCACTGATTAATAGTTAATATAGTCTGTGATCACTTATCTATAGCCGATCCAATATTAGGAGACAGGGTTTCAGTTTCTTTAGACATTTATAATTGTATGTCTGAGCACAAGGTTTAGTTTTTAAGCATAAGAAGAGTAAATTGTTATTGTTAAAATGTATCAGGAATTTTGTTTTTATTCAGATAAGATGAGGCCCACAGATCAGGAAGTGAATGCCATTGAAAAGATACTTCATCGCTCGCAGTTCCCAAGAGGAGGGGGACAGGCCACAGCACACAGGGACACACTAGAGAGCACTGACCTTGGCCACAGGCAGAGGGAGCAGAGGGCACTTTGGAGCCGCCTTTATTCTGGTTTTCCAGAGAAGGAATGGGCTACACTCAGCAGGCAGGCTAAGCAGGTGTAGGATTGGCTAGTTTGAATATAATTTTAGAGGTGGGGATTGGGGAGCGGTAGAGAGGTTGCCTCTAGTCTTCCAATGCCCAGCCTTGAGGTGGTCAGGGCTGAGGAATAGTGTCCCACAGTTTAAGAGCAGGGGAGGGGAGGGGAGGGAGGTGGGCTTTGGTTCGGTTAGTTTGCAGATGACAGGCATGCTCCAGGAAGAGTCAGTTTGCTATCTCTAAATTCTGATAACCCCAGGTGGGGTGCATATGGGAGACAATCATCCATGTTTCTCACATGGATCTCTCTCTCTCCCTTCCTCTTTCTAAAAAATCAATAAATACATCCTCATGTGAGGATTATAAAAAGTCTAAAACATCTCAAAGTTACTTACTAAGTAAATGTAAAATAATGTTTCCACTAATTGAGACAACTAAGCCTGTAGGAGGAGCCAGTTATGGTGGAGTAGGTGGTAAGTAGAGGTAGTGAGAAGACTGAGGAGTTCAAATTTGGAGTCAGTAAGTTTGACATCGAGGTTAGACCTGCAAATGGAAATGTTGAGTAGGTAGTTAAACATACAAGTCTGGAGTTTGGGGGAAATATAAAATTGGGATTAAAGAATTGAAATGGTAGTTGAACTAGAATGTGGATACAAGAGAGGAAAACTTTCCAAAATATTTCTTAAATATTAAGGACCATATTTCTCTCTCCTATCAACATAAGAATGTACAAACCTGTAAAAAAAATTTTATAAGAGTTTATTAGAGTTTATTTGTGCCCAAATAGAGGCTATACCTCAAAGCAAGATCTCAACAGACTGAGGAAAATGCTTCCCAGATTGACAGTTTGCAGTTTCTCTTATGCATTTGTAATTAAAGATGCAATGTAAGGAAAATTATGTGAAGGTGGGAGAAAGCAAAGTTGGCATTGGATTACAGGTTAATAAGATTATGTGCTCTTTTTATGGTGGTTATTCTTTTGAGGGGTCTGACAAAGAAGCATTTCAAAGATATGTTAATCTACAGAAATAATGGGCAGGGCTTGCTTAAGGCAAAGATTAAACTTTTTCTAAAGAAGTTATATGCCAGAGGGTTGACTACCCACCATGACCTGACCAGTAAGAAATCTATGATCAGCTCACTCTATGAGGTTAATTTCTGTTAGATTTATTACAGCACCCCCTTTTTTTTTGGTCCATACTCCTTACAACTGGCCCAGCATAGATGATCAATAAGTGTCTATTGTGAGAATGGGTGGATACACTGTGAGATGTAAACCAGTGATATGCTGTATGTACTTCTTTAATATTGTCTCATGGATATGTTTCTTATTTAGTCAGTGCTGGGTTGAGAACCACTAATCTGACATCTTTGAGAAATAAGGAAGATTGATTTGTTTGTCTGTGGTTCCACATTGCCAAGGACCATGCTTATTAGTGGCATTTAAAAAAATGTTTATTGACAAGCAAGTAGTCAATTAATGAATTAACGAATAGCAAGTAGTTAAAAGGTTTGTGCTGAATTTATCATTGTCTGAAAGCATATAAACTTCAGAAAGAACAGCTCCTGAACTCTCAGAAACTTATTGCTAACTAGAGGCCCAGTGCACGAATTTGTGCACAGGTGGGGTCTGGCCAGCCTGCTCCAATCGGGGCCGATCGGGGGCTGGGCCGGCCAGGGGGAGAGTCCACAGGAGGTTGACTGGCTGGCTCCAGCCCCAATCGGGATGGTTGGCCAGCCACAGTGTGTGTCATAGTGACCGGTTGTTCTAGTTTTTCCAGTTGTTCCGGTCACTTGGCTTTTATATATATAGATGATAATATAGCAAGGACAGAATCTGTGAAGAAAGTCATTCATGACACTTTAGTAGGTCTTGGAGACTTGAACTGGTTATGAAATTACAAAACTAAAAAAAAAGTAGTTTTAAAAATTGTTTTCTTTAATTTGCCAGACTTTGAAAATTCTGCTAATACATTAAGTACATTTTATTATACCAGTAATTAATTTGTTCTTCACAATTCATTGATCATAACAATTTAATTTATTAACAGGAACATCACTCACTGTAGTTAGAATTCCATTATTGTCCAACACTAATAAATCAGTTGCCACTAAAGTTAAGTATCACCAAAACCTCTAATTAAACAAAGCCAACAGTCCTTTCCAATCTTTGTCCCATAACAACAGTGCTGCTCTGCAAGCTCAATTTTATGGTTTTGTGATCAGCTGACATCCAATTTAAGAGAAAGAGCTCAAGATGAATGTCCACGTTTGAGCTTCTGACTAAGCATTCTGACTCCACCAAAACCTGAAAGCAAGTCAGAAGCTGTTCTCAAAAGAAGAGTTATTTGCCAATGAAGGCATAGTTGCCACAAAAACCTTAGGAAAATGTACGGAGATTTTTTAGTGATACTTGTTCCCTGTAATGTTTGAATCTGCTGCAGGCACTTCAAGCCCAATCAGTCCCTGAGTTCCCAGTGACAAGGTTGCTTGCTGCAGTCTGAAATAGCAAGAAAGTTCCTATTGCTCACGGTCCTCTGACCAGGCATTCTCTTCAGCTTGACTGAATTTTTTTAAAAAATATATTTTTATTGATTTCAGAGAGGAAGGGAGAAGGAGAGAGAGTTTAAAACATCAAGGATGCGAGAGACTCATCCTCCTTCATGCCCCCTATTGGGGACTGAGCCCACAACCTGGGCATGTGCCCTTGACCAGAATCGAACCTGGGACCCTTTAGTCCAAAATCCAATGCTCCACCCACTGAGCCAAACCAGCTAGGGCCAGCTTGACTGAATTTTAGACTGATTTCTTTCTGCCTTTAGGCCCTTGACATCCCTTTTCCTAGAGCACTTACTTGAGAAAAATTTCAATTATAAATTTGTTCTCGGCCCCTTTGGAATATAAATCTTCTCCCATACTAACTGCCAGCTTTACACTCTATAAATGTCTTTGTTAAGGACCTGTGAGCCATCATTTTGAAATGCAATCATTGAAGGCGATAAGACCCCTGTCTCCCAGTCTTTGTGAAGAGTAGGAGCCGAACTTCCATATACAACAATTGACAGACACAGTTGGCCTGATCATATTGACCAACCTACCCCTTATGTCTTCTGGTACTTTTTCCTTCCCCCTTTTGTTTCAGTAGAGTTGAGTTCAATTTTTCTCCCCTATTGCAGTAGCCTTGAGTAAAATCTTCCTTGCCTATTTAACTCCATCCTGCACAATTTTTCTTTGACCATTGAGAGCTCATGGGTTATTTGGTAAATGGATTAAAATGGTACTACTGAATGTTATATATGTTGCCTATAAATTAAAATAAAATTAAAAAGCTCCTAAGTATTGTGACATTGTTCCCAGTTGGGTGAGCAAGCATGTGAATCAAGGATCTATAAGTATGCTCATACTAATAAACTCTGCCCAATGTAAGATTATGGTTCTTCCTCCTTTGTCTGATAGCCTCTGGATCCATCCACACACATTTTTTAAGTTTCTACTGATATAAACTAGCAAAATTTTACAATTGTTTATGTCTTCTCCTTATAGCAGGGACTCTCTCTGGACTTACTCCAACTCTGGATATAGGACAAAGGAAAGAAAGGATGTCAGTTTTTATGCATAAGGGCAATCAACATCATTGGGTAAACTGATTATTTCAGGTGAGGTCATTAAAGAGTTTTCAAGCAAGACAAGACCATACTGTGCACACAGGGGCAAAGGATTGTTTCTGCTGACAGGGGAGGGGGCCATTGGTTTGGGAGGTTCAGAATATTCAGACTCATCTGGAGTGACCCAGATCACAGGTGTCCACTCTTGCACAGCTGTCCCAGCTGACACGGCAGAGAGCTCCACTTACATTGTACAAAGCAACTTCAGATCCAAGCCTTCATCTAATTTTCAAGTCATGTCAATCCCATAACTATAAAGAATCAGAGGCTTTTTAAGGTGATTGTAAACACTCCCTGTACTTCTGACCATGTCTTGAAGCAAGAATTGTAAATGTTTGCTATTTTCTTATCTCTCAGTGCAGTGTGAAGCAGTTATCTCACTCCACAGCAGTTATATATCATGTGGTAATTGTCTATTAAATGTCATGTTTAAGCTCACATTTAATTCATGGAACTACAGGTCAGAACTGAAAAAACTGTTTTGCCACGTTAGGGCTTAGACTGCTTGTGGCCTATTATCTGTCGATAACTGGATTGCTGCTGCCCTCAAACCCAATTAAAAGAGTAACCAAACAAAAACCGAGAACATTTACTACCAGAAACCCTACCTAAGAAAATGCTAAACAAATGGTGGTTTAGGAATAAGGAAAATGACCTCAGAAGGAGTCTGAAATATAAAAAGGAATGGTAGTATGCTATACAAGATGGCGGCGTAGGTAAACACCAGAGACCGCTGCCGCAAACAACCATTTCAAAAATACAACTAAAAGACGGAACGGACATCACCCAGAACCACAGGAAGGCTGGCTGAAGAGAGACTCTACAACTAGAAGGAAAGAGAACAGCAAACCGAGGCTCAGAGGAGGCGCAGTGTGGAAAATACAAAGGTACCGAGGTGCGCGCGAAAGCGGGCTGGAGGCTGAGGGCGCGGTTGTCCTTTTCGGTCGGGAGTGAGTCTCAGACTCTGGGCTCCAGATCCGGGCGAGTCTCTAGGGACCCAGACTCAAACGGGAGAAGCGGGATTATCCAGCATCAGTTGGAACCTGAGGGCAGCTTTCTCTCCGAGGTTTGCAGCGGCTGCCGGGGTTCTGAGAAGCAGAGCCTCTGGGAACGGGACTGAGAGCGGCCATAACTGCTCCCTCCACCCACCCTGTTGAGCCCGCCCCGCCCAAGCCCTGCGCACAGCCATTTGCTGGATCGCCTCAGGCAAAGGCTGGATTAGCGCCTCCCCAGAAGACAGACGTTTTCCACACAGCTGATTCCTACAGCCAGTCGGCCAGGTGGTCAAATCCCTCTAGTGTTAACTACAACAATTAAGGCTTGGCTAGAACAAGACTGCGCACAAAGACCACTAGGGGGTGCACCAAGAAAGCATAAAAGATGCGGAGACAAAAAAACATGACAGAAATGGAGGATATGGAGCTAAGAATCGCAATTTTGAGGGCTTGCTATAAACTTGAGCAGAGCCTCACGAAAACTAATGAGACCCTCGATGCTACGATAAAGAAATTAGAAAGTAAGCATACACGGACTGAAATAAAGAATATTATACCCAATAGCAGACCAGAGGAGCACAAGAATCAAACCAAAGATTCGACAAAAAACACCCAATTGGAAAAGCAAAATGAAAAAAGAATCCGAAAGTGTGAAGACAGTGTAAGGAGCCTCTGGGACAGCTTCAAGTGCACTAATATCAGAATAATAGGAGTGCCAGAAGATGAGAGACAGCAAGATATTGAAAACCTATTTGAAGAAATAATGGCAGAAAACTTCCCCCACCTGGTGAAAGAAGTGGACTTACAGGTCCAAGAAGTGCAGAGAACCCCAAACAAAAGGAATCCAAAGAGGACCACACCAAGACACATCATCATTAAAATGCCAAGAGCAAAAGACAAAGAGAGAATCTTAAAAGCAGCAAGAGAAAGAGACTCAATTACCTACAAGGGAATACCCATACGACTGTCAGCTGATTTCTCAACAGAAACTTTGCAGGCCAGAAGGGAATGGCAAGAAATATTCAAAGTACTGAATACCAAGAACCTACAACCAAGATTACTTTATCCAGCAAAGCTATCATTCAGAATTGAAGGTCAGATAAAGAGCTTCACAGATAAGGAAAAGCTAAAGGACTTCATCACCACTAAACCAGTATTATACAAAATGCTGAAAGGTTTCCTTTAAGAAGAGGAAGAAGAAAAAGGTAATGATACAAATTGTAAACAACAAACATGTATCTATCAACAAGTGAATCTAAGAATCAAGTGAATAAATAATCTGATGTACAGAATGAACTGGTGATTACAATGAATCAGGGACATAGAAGGGGAATGGACTGACTATTCTTGGGGGGGGGGGGGGAAAGGGGAATGGGAGATGCGGGAAGAGAATGGACAAAAATCGTGCACCTATGGATGAGGACAGTGGGTGGGGAGTGAGGGCGGAGGGTGGGGCGGGAACTGGGAGAAGGGGAGTTATGGGAAAAAAAGAGGAACAAATGTAATCAGAACAATAAAGATTTAATTAAAAAAAAAACCCAGTATGCTATATACGCCAGGTCCCTTGAAACAAAAAAAAAAAATAAAAAATAAAAAGGAATGGTGAGCAATGATATTAGTAAGTTTTCAGGTAAATTTTAACAAACATTATGTGAAAAACAATAATGGTAATAATAAGTGTAATTTGAGAGATTTAAAATTAGAAACAAAATACTGGGCAACAATACCAGCCTATATAATAAAGAGGTAATATGCAAATTGACCCTCACACCCTCACATCACAAGATGGCCGCCCCCATGTCATCACAAGATGTCCACCCCCACATCATCACAAGATGGCCTGCAGGAGAGGGCAGTTTGGGGTGATTAGGCCGGCAGGGGAGCAGTTAAGTGTCAATCAGGTCAGCAAGGGAGCGGTTAGAGACAATCAGGCAGCCAGGCAGGCGAAAGGTTAGGAGCCAGCAGTCCTGAATTGTTAGAGGGATGTCCGACTGCTGGTTTAGGCCCGATCCCACAGGGGGACCGGGCCTAAACCGGCAGTCGGACATCCCCTGAGGGGTCCCAGATTGGAGAGAGTGCAGGCTGGGCTTAGGGACACCCCACCAGTGCACGAATTTCATGCCCCGGGCCTCTAGTGTAAGTCATAACGAGGGTGATTAGAATTTTAT
>NW_005871296.1:871993-875153 GCF_000147115.1 Myotis lucifugus | reverse complement strand
GCAATGTACAACACAGTGACTAACACTGTGGTGTGGTATATTTCAAATTTGGTAAGAGAGTAAATCCCAAGAGCTCTCATTACAAGAATTTAGAAAAAAAACACACACCCTTTTTTTTGCCCTTATATTTAGAACATTTGGTTCTGTCTAAAATGTCCACTGAGGCACTTGGTCCACAACAAAAGCTCTTTGATATTTAAGTCCTGCTCCTCTGCAAGGTTCGAACCCTGACCCATGCACCATTTAGACTACCAAGGCAAAAGGGTTACTATTGGCAATACAGCCACAACATGCTTATTAGACCAATAAAACACGATAGTATTTTTTTAAATCTCTTAATCCTATAAACCAAAAGTATAAATAAATGTTCTGGGCTATTTGAACCAGGGATATTTTCTGAACATGGACATTTTTCACAGGATCAACTGTCAAGGTTTATTTGCTTATCGACATTTTTTGACAAACCAAATAGCCTTTTGGCATAGACAAACATCTCTGTAGACATTTTGGATAGGACCAAATCATGATCTAGTAATGCATTAAACACATACATGCTATAATTTATTCTGTTTCTACTTGTATTGGAACAAGAAGGGCTTTTAGAGAATCGTGTCTGCCATAATGCTGGAAACTGATGTCTTCAATCATTTCTTTACTGCATCTCCTTGCTTTCAGTCACATCTCCTTAGTAATTTTCATTCTGAGGCCAAAGTGATCTAAAATGTGAATCTAATTATGTCACTACTCTGAATAAAGTCTTCTATGCCTTGCCATGACACCGAAAAAGTTCAACCATCGCATCTGGGGAAAGGGTTCGTCAAGACCTGGCCAGTCTGCCTGTTTCACCAGCACCATCTCCTTTGGGCTCAGTGCAGCGACACGTAAACTTGGCACCCCTTGGGACTCTCTGTGGCCTCTTAGCACTCTGTGTGTGCAGATGGTTTTCTCTGCTTATAAGGTCTCCCCTACTCAGGATGGATATTTAGTGAATATATTCAGCATGGCAATGCTGGTGGTTAAAACAAAATGCCCTCATACAGCGTTGTCACTACCCTCATACAGGAGTGTGCATTATCACTACCCTCATACAGGTGTGTGCATTATCACTACCCTCATACAGGTGTGTGCATTATCACTACCCTCATACAGGAGTGTGCATTATCACTACCCTCATACAGGTGTGTGCATTATCACTACCCTCATACAGGTGTGTGCATTATCACTACCCTCATACAGGTGTGTGCATTATCACTACCCTCATACAGGTGTGTGCATTATCACTACCCTCATACAGGAGTGTGCATTATCACTACCCTCATACAGGTGTGTGTATTATCACTACCCTCATACAGGTGTGTGCATTATCACTACCCTCATACAGGAGTGTGCATTATCACTACCCTCATACAGGTGTGTGTATTATCACTACCCTCATACAGGTGTGTGCATTATCACTACCCTCATACAGGTGTGTGCATTATCACTACCCTCATACAGGTGTGTGCATTATCACTACCCTCATACAGGTGTGTGTATTATCACTACCCTCATACAGGTGTGTGCATTATCACTACCCTCATACAGGTGTGTGTATTATCACTACCCTCATACAGGTGTGTGCATTATCACTACCCTCATACAGGTGTGTGCATTTATCACTACCCTCATACAGGTGTGTGCATTATCACTACCCTCATACAGGTGTGTGCATTATTGCTACCCTCCTACAGGTGTGTGCATTATTGCTACCCTGTCTTCTTCCACAAGATTTGTGGCTGTCCTTGCCCCTCCCTTAGTCTAACAAATCAAACACCTGGCACACCAGGGGTGGGGGCAGGGGTTCCTACATCCTGCTCTGGAGCTAAGGTCTAATTGGTCAATGCCTGGGCTATGTGGCAGGTAATTTTTTTAATATATATTTTTAAATGTATTGATTACACACACACAGAGAGAGAGAGAGAGAGAGAGAGAGAGAGAGAGAGAGAGAGGGAGAGAGAAACATCGATTTATTGTTCCATTTATTTATGTATCCATTGATTGCTTCTTGTATGTGCCCTGATCAGAGTTCGAACCCAAAACCTTGGTGTATTGGGAGGCAGCACTAATCAACTGAGCTGCACTGCTCCCACCCCTTCCTTCCTAGGTGAATCCTACTTGTGCTTCAAGATTCCACTAACGTCATCACTTCCAATATACATTCTGTCTGGATATTAACACAATTATATAATATGTAAAAAAAAAAGGATCCCCATGAAGCTTTCCATGCCTCCTTTTCTTACTCCTTCTTTGCTGCGCCAGCACTCTGTGCCTCCCTCTGCCGTTTTCTGTCTTTCTCTGTCACGGATGTCTCTCCCACTTGAGTGCTCCTTGAGGACAGAGCTGTGTCTTCATCACCGTGGTACACACTGTGCTTGCCACGGCGTTTGATATGTCATCAAACCTCAGTGGAGCCTAGGATTTTGCTTCATGAACTTACGTGAGCCCCACTCTTACTAGAGGAGAGAAAGAGACCGAAGCAATGTGTAACTCAGTCTCACTTTGAGCATGAGGTCAGCGCTGCAGGTGGTACTGAGACTCCTTTTCCTGCAAGAGAGAGAGGCTGAGTAAGGAGGACAGGGAAGTGCCTCTTCCTGGGCAGGAGACTCAACCTAATTTGAGCAGGAAAAGAGCACCCACAGAGCATAGTTGGTTTATAATTCATACATAAAATTATTTAGGATGATTTCTGATTCTTTCTTGGCTGAAATTCTGGATTGTGAAAATTAAGGGTAAAAAAGGTAAACTGTGGGCAAAAAGAGTGTGCTAGAAATTTGATTTTACTTTGGGGAGGTTTTTAATTTAGAAGATAATTCTCCTTAGGTCTCATTCCTTAGTCTAATGGAAAGACTGGACCACATTTCCACACTGCTTTTATTTTGGGTGATTGCCATGGTAACAGAGACTTATTTCCACATATATGCATTTTGAGCTAATCTTTTACTTAAGAAAAATACCAAGGAAAATAAAAAGGAAGGAAAAGAAGCAAATGGGTTCTGCTGAATAGGTTTTATGATGTTCTACCATTAACTTGGTACCACATAAAAGTGAGTAATTTCTTCTTTAGGTAATTAAAAGAAGGACAAAAACGTATTCATTTTAAAGGACTTCTAAATTTCACGGC
>NW_005871296.1:867472-870536 GCF_000147115.1 Myotis lucifugus | reverse complement strand
AAGGATGACCATCCAATAGCCTTGTTCCATTAATCCTAATCCATTTAGACCAATATGGTCAAAGCAGAATTTAGTTTTCTTTTCACTCTCTTTGATACTAAAAATGTGGGCACAGCTTATAAAGAGAAATTTCCCGTAAAGGGACTCCTGGGAAAATTGCTATTTAGAGTCTGAATTGGGTGGCCATGTAAGGAGAAAAGACTTTTTGATGTATATGGAGAAAGATTTGGGCAACAAACTTTTATGCTAATGCTTATAAATATTGTTTAGGGAGTACAGTTGTTAGCAAAAACTTATTATTGATACAGGAGCAAACTTCTTATGTATTCACCTATAGAATTCCTTTCAGGTTCCCTTATCCTATATAATAAAGATGTGATATGCAAATGGTCATGACAGACCATGTAAAGACTGGATCATGGATCAGCAGGAGGGTGGGGCAGCAAGCTACAAGGGGGCAGTGGAGTGCTACAGGAGGGGGCAGGGCAGAAAGCTATGAGGGGGGGAAGGGGGGCTGGAGGGAGCTACAGGAGGGTGGAGCAGTGGGTGGAGAGCTACAGGAGGGCGGCGGCTAGCTACTGGTGAGCTACTGGTGCACGGATTCATGCACAGGGCTACTAGTAGCAAATACTAAACCAAACTACAAAATTCATTTTGTTTTCATATTTCTTCTGATGAAAGTCAAAGTTTAGTAAATCATCAATCATGCTACCTTTCCGTATAAGATTTTCCAGTAGCATCTCGGTCCCTTTATGACTACGTCCAAATCCCTTCACATGTTGAAAGGACCCTTCATGATTCAGTTCTTGATTATGTGTTCTCTCCTTTTGGATGATTTTAATTACATGTTACAGAAACTTCAGCTTACACCGACTTACCCACTAATATGGGATCCAGCTACTTGTATTACTGTAAAATCCAGAGATTTGATCGGATTCCAGTACTATTTCTCTGTGATTCCACTGGGTAACCACCTCATCCTCAGGCTGATTCCTTTGATGGTTTCAACAAGGCAGTGAAAAGAAAGTGATAGCATATTTTCTCATTTTTGCCTAAGGGGTTAAGGACCAAATTGGGGAGGATCATTTTTAAAAGTAAAATTTCTGTACTTTTTGGAAGGCAAGAGTGGGGGGTTGGGTGCTAGTTAGACAAAGAATACCAGACATTTCTAGTTTTTTCTCACTGTTTCTGCCCTGAGGTATACATTCCAGCCATGCTAAAGTTTTAGGTCCTCAGAAAGGCTATGGCGTCTTTCTGTAGGCCTGCTCTCACGCAGTTGCCTTTGCCTAGAGCACGCCTTTCTACTCCAGGATACCTGATGAGGTGGAGGCCATAAGGAAACTGGTTTCCCAAGTGGCCTGGCCTTTGTGGGAAGAAGAGTGATGAAATGATGGAAATAGATACGGAAGTACCTGCCTCAGAGCCAACAAAATATGTTTCTGTGTGTGCTTATTTATTCATAATTTCAGAGAGTGTTTTAGCTATTTATGTGGAGAACCTGAGAGGGAGGGAGAGAATACGGGAGAAAAGAAAAAGAAATATTGAAATGGATACAGGTTAGAAGATTAGCTTTGAAAAGGTGAAGGGACATTTCTTCATATAAAATCACAGAGAAAGAGAAGGTATAGAACCTATATGAATAAATTTACAATTGTTAAACATCATTTGATTTTTGGCAAGGTGAAACGTGCTGTATTCCATTTGCTATCTGATGGGGGAAATTTGAAGGTGGTTAGATATAGGCTCACCTTTTCACCTTTCTTTTTCAAAACTGCAATTGAGGTGATTAGTTTCTTCCATAATGCTATTTCTTTGACAACTCCTACTGTTTTCTCCTCGGTTATACAATCTGAAGAGGTGGGTTGTATCTTTGTTGGTGTCAGTCAGCAAAGATTGAAGTTTGTTGCAAACCTTTTTGAGCTCTGCTAGGCAATGCCCTCCAAACTCAGGCTTGTAACTTGCATTTACTTTTCAGATTTCCAAGGGAATGACTCAGCCAGCAAATGCATACCCTTTCCTCTTCAGTTTTCCAAGGACAGAGTTGGGGAAATGTGTCCAGGGGATGCTTAAAAGCACCTATCCTCTTCCTCAGCCTTAATGATCCATCTGGTTTTCAGACAATTATGCCCTGAAAAATCTGAACAGATGGGCTGTAGCAACTGAAATGGGAGTAAGCAATGGGGAGTTTAGGCAGAACCTGCAGGGTCCTTCAGGGATAAGATTTCATCTAATTCTCACAGTATCTCTGAGAAGTGGGCATTGTTATTATTACTGCTGGAACCAAGCACCCACTGCTGGGATCGGGCTGATGCAGCACAGGTTGAGGTTTTGGAGGGCGAGGGGGGCAGGCCTGTGTTTGGCATGAGTTGGTTCACATGCAGGGTGATCCCTGTTAGTGGACAGTGTATTTGTATCAGGGGAAGAACTAACCATGCCTATTAGAGAAGTGCAAGAGAAATGCAGATGGGGCAAAGTCATATTGAGTAATTTGGTGTGCAAAGTATGGTACTTTGAACTCAGCAGCCGCATAATGAAAAGATAATTTCCCGCTTCCTCACCCAGGGGATGGGGCACCGAGGGCCCGTGTTCTGAATTTCTGAGTGCTCTTACCCCAGGGAAACATTAAGCATCTTTTTGTTTCACAGTTGACAATTGCCAGGTGTTGCAAGATACTAAAGACAACGTTGCCATACATTCTTTCCCGGTAAGGTCCAGGCCAGGGCTTGAAAGATCTAATGACTGTAGTGGCCAACCAGGTCTCATAAGTGAGTAAAGAGAGCTGAATGTAAAACAACAGGGGTGGTGAGGACTTTGGAAAACTGGAGGGTATGTGCCCCAATTTAAATGTGAGCCCAACTTTGAGATCTTCTGGTTTATTAATGGAAGACAATGATAATGAATTCTAAACGTAAAATCTCCTAATTTGTAATGTTGACTCAAATGTAAGGAACTCCTTCGTGAATGACAAAGGCACATGTGCATTGAACCAACAGACTGATTCTGTGATTTCTGATCTGTGCCCAATCAAGTAGGTGAACTTGGATCATCTGAGGCAGGAAGGAGG
>NW_005871296.1:787735-867372 GCF_000147115.1 Myotis lucifugus | reverse complement strand
TAGAGCTGTTACCCAGGGAAAGGGAAACGGAAAGGGAGGACCAACAGAAGAGAAGGGTGATTCTGAAGACTAACTTCTCTGGAACTCCATCTCTTTATCCACTGAAGTATGTCAGACACGAAGTAGCCACTCAGGAAACATTTCTTAAATGAATATGTATAGATGTATGTATGTATGTACGTATGAATGCAACTATAATTGCTCTGTTTCATTCCAGAGCTGTAATAAGGAAAATCTGAAATTAAAATTGGGTACATATTAAATTATGTGCATTTATTATCCAACAGACTTGGATCAGATCCTATCTGGCACCTACAAACTACACCACGACGGGCATGTCACTAGCCTTTGCACAGGACCCAGGCCATGAGGAGCTCTCAGCCGGTGAGTATTAGCGCTTGTGGAAGAGGTGCTGTGTAACGCAGGGCGTTCTTTCTAATAGTTGTCACCTGGCACCTTTGAAATATGATAATGTTTCTCTGCAGATCTAGCAATCCAGATCCCACACAATCTTTTTCAAATGACAGCGAAATAATGTACTTTATGCTACAAATATTGTTCCCAAGCTCAACATTTCAAAAACTAAGATAACAACTAGAAGGTGCAAGCCACTGACGGTCTGGTGTCATCTGCTGGCTATTTGGATTTAGTCAGTAATCTTTTATGAAGCTCCTTAGGAGCAGGGAGCTACCAGGCATCTTTGTAGCTGATGCATTTACAGACCGGCGTCTAGTGATTTAGCACCACACAAGTAGGACAGGGCCTTCGTGTGGCTCTGTGCAGTCCCCTTAAGTACCCATTATTTATTCATGGCCAGGTGTTGTTGAGTAGAATGTCATTCACATGAACTCACTTGTCATTTTACACAGTTTTTAGGACAAGGATAAGGTTCTACCTATTCCACAGGTTTATTTATTTCTAAGAATAAAGGGCATTTAAGACAAAGGAAGCAGCTTGTATACATTTGTGGAGATAAGACCTACTCTTTTCTGTCTCCCTTCAGTGTCCCATTAATGCTTCAATTATTATTGAAGTCTTTTTAATCTTAAAAGACATTCTTCCTACTTATTAATAGAGTGCTACTCTAGTTCCCTGGAGACGTCAGAAAATATGCTGCATTATAAATAATAATTTTTATGTGTCTGAAGTGAAGCATTTTGGAGGCCAGTTTATGGAGAAAAACCATAGTAAAGCCAAATACATGTGGAGTTTCCGTATCCCCTGGGTCAAAAATCCTTCCCCCACATTCTGAGCATGATTTCTGATAGGGACAGTTGTGCTATGCTGGGTCGTTTTCCCCTATGCTAAAATAATCAAGCAAACCCAAATCCCAAACAATCCCAATGTTGTGTTGATTTTAGAATTATTACTTTCGCTTTCACTATTTTTTTCTGACTGCTCTTTTAATATAAGGCTGTAAATTATCACGTTTTCCTTCTACTAAGCCATTTGCCTCTTGTCCTGATGTTGTTCCTTTCCTAATTTCCTGCTTGTTTCTTTCCTCCTTCTCCCCTTCCTCACTTTTTTCCTTCTTCAACATATTGTTGAGCGCCTGCTGCGGGCACGGGCTGTGCCCGGGGCTGATGGTGCAGTGAAGCACTAGGGAACATTGCTTTCTCCTGGCACACAGAGACGTGGGGGAGCAGACTTGTAATGCTGATTTAACGTATGATGTGCTCATTGATTTTAGAGGCAGGCTAGTGAGTATTTTCTACTCACAATAGAAAATTAAAATGCCATATTAATTGGTTTTAGAAGTGTATATCAAGAGCTAAGGCAGCATATGGGAGAAAATATATTTGGATAATCTGTCAAACAGAAATAGAGAGGTTTAAGGAAAGAGCAAAAAAATTCTTCTTAGATAAAAGTGTGTCACCTTTAGCAAATAGGTGTAGTGACAGCTGTTTTACCTGTTTCACCTCTTTTGTCATGCTAATTTCCTGAGTTTACTTGGTTTTGTGTGGCTGAGAAATTGTGGTGTGTTGTCGTACTATTATTTTTGCAATAGAGTTGGAATCTAGGTCTTACTTTTCTTTCCCATCACCTACCTACCCAAAATTATAAGCCTTATTAGTGAGTGTGTCTGTCTCAGGGGATAATGTGTTTTGAAGATAGAAAATCACAGCTTTGGTATCTTTTGTCATTTTGCTGGGACAGAATATGTAGAGTAATTGAGAATCCTGATAATTCCTCACGAGTCTTAGCAATTATAAGAAGTCTAATATAAATTCCATTTCCTTCCATGTGTTTTACATTTTAGATGTGGTCGGAAAGGTTATTTTAAATTTGCATTTCTGTGTCTGGGTAGTTTTACATTAAGAACAGTTATAATTGACTTTTTAAGGGAAACCTGCATGAAATACCATCCTGATAAGAAAGTATTTAATTGTGCCATCCAATTTCAATGCCTAAGGGATCTTCTTTCAAATTATACTGAAAGTTTTTTAAAGCCGATGGAGCTTATGTCAAAAACAAAAATAATGACATTTGCCCTACCTTCTTTAAAAAACTTTTAAAAATTCATAAGCCCACTTCTATGAGGATTATTTACAACATAAGGATGGTTTGGAGTCACTTCCTTTATTACTTTATATGCTTTACTCATAACAAATTTGATACTACTAAATTAGGTGTATTTTTTTCTTAGGAAGTTTCATATGATGCTTTCAACTTTGTTTAGTGAGGATAGTACAAATAGAAAATCAAAATGATGCAAGCAACATTAAAATCAGCCATTTCCATGAGGTACTTACTGGTGATAAGACATCACTGTGCTATATTGCCGTTGGCAGGAGCCACAACTGTCTGTTGAATGGCTTTATTTGCAAGTAAGGTCTTTGCAGAGGTAATCAACTTAAGATGAGGATTGGAGTGGGTTTGGAATTATGTTGCCCCATGCCTACTACACTAAGGATTACCAGCAACCACCAGATTCTAGAAGAGGCAAGGATGGATTCTTCCCCACACCTTGATTTCAGATTTCTAGCCTAACTCACACAGTTTGTGGTAGCCCTAGGAAACTCTTATGCCAGTAACTTGCCTTGAACATCTCTTCTCCTCACTTCCCTTCCTTGGCAGTCTAATCCTGTCTTATGAATTCTTCTTGTATCTCAATTAGATTCATAACTTCTGAATCATGATTTATCCACATCTTTAACTCTCTTCTCAACATCTTCACCTACTAGATTTCTCACTGGGGCATCATGCATCACTTTACTGTTAAAATTGCACCTGAGTTGCTAACTTCTGTTTGTGGTTTCAGCCTCCTTCCAGTTACTCTGAGTTAAAGTGGAAGGGTTGTTCTTGATTCCTTTGTCTTCTTTCACCCGTGTGATCCACCCCTATCCCACAGATGCAGTTGGTTTTCCAGCCCTTATGGAGCCATAGTACATGTCAGCTCATTCTTTGCTTTTTATTGCCCCCCTCATTGGGCTAATGGTTTCACTTCTGTTCGTCTCTCACACTTAGTACACATTCTTGGAAAATTATGCTGCACTACAGCTCTTATTGCTCTTATTGCATTACTCCCTTGCTTAAATAACTTCAATCCCTCATCACTGTCTTAAAAATAAAATAGAAATTAATGTTAAGGTCCTCCCTGATCGGTCTCTCCCTCCTTTTAACACATTTCCTTCTGATCTCCTTTATATACACTACTTAGCTAACTCAATAGTATTTTTCATATTTGTCTAACTTTTTATACCTTAGTGTTTTCTTCTTCTAGTATCTCTCTAGCTAAATAGTTCTCTGCTTCATTACCCACAAGTTAAAATCTGACCCCTCCTCTGGTTCTTATCAACATTGTTTCTATTTTACGTTCCATGCACGTCTTGTGCACTCTTTCACATTACAGGCTCACTGAATGAAAGGACATGATTTACCTAATATGGCATGTAACTCAGAGCCTTGTACATAGCAGACTCTCAATAAATATCATTTAAATGAATTAGTGCCTATTTCAAATGAAAGCATCATCAGTTAAAAAGGATCACAGCTCACCCTAGCTGGTTTGGTTTAATGGATAGAGCATCAGCCTGTGGACTGAAGGGTCCTGGGTTCGATTCCGGTCAAGGGCACATGTATGGGTTGCAGGCTCAATTCCCGGTGGGGGATGTGCAGGAGGCAGCTGATCAATGATTTTCGCTCATTATTGATGTTTACACCTCTCTCTCCCTCTTCCTTCCTCTCTGAAATCAATAAATATATATATATATATATATTTAAAAAAGATCACAGCTCTAATCATTTAATTCTGATTATTCCCCCTCTCTACTAATAGTCAAACTTTTTTCCAATATAAATATTTTTTCCAATATAAATATTCCTCCCAAACAAACCCTTCTGAACACCTAATTTTCTTGTTCCCAATTATCACAATAAAATGTATTAAGCAGGGCTCTCTCCCTCTCAATTAAAGTATGTTACTATTTGAGACAATAGGCATACATTATGTTTATTAAATACTAGTGGCCCATGCACGAAATTTGTGCACTGGCGGGGGGTGGGGGCGTCCCTCAGCCCAGTCCGGGATCCCTCTCACAATCCAGAACCACTGGCTCCTAACTGCTCCCCTGCCAGCCTGATCCCCCTAACTGCTCTACCCTCCTGGCCTGATCCCCCTAACTGCCTATCTGCTCTTCCTTCCTCTCCATGCCCTTCAGACCCCTGGCGCAGGCATGCTGAGAGCTCTCTGCCACGGCCCCACCTCTGTCCTGATTGGTCATTACGTGATGGCATCCTGGACAATTTGCATATTCCTCTATTATTAGTATAGATTCTTGGGAAACTCTGTGCTTATGTCAAATTGTTGGACAACACACAGGCCTTACAAAGGATCAGCCTCCAGCGCATTTGATGAACTGAGAGTGTGCTTAGTGGGAGAGCGAATATTTTTTTTAAACAGCTACTCTTGATTTTGGACCATCTCATACAATTCTTTCACATCCCCCGACTTATTGTGTGTCAGCCTCATCTTTTGGTTGAAAACCAAACATTCTTGAAGAATAACTTATCAACCCTTTTAGGCTGTGAGGACCGGCTGCGACTACAGTGGAGGAGCTGCTGTACAGGAGCCGACCTAATGGAGCAGGACTTGCTTCAGTGCGGCTTTGGTGCCCGCAAAATCCGCCCCTTGAGTGTGTTGCTCGTGGAGGTGGTAGGGTGGTAATCCAGCCTTGTCTGAAGCTGTCCACCAGGTGTACCAGCTCTGGGGCCTCCGAGGCTTGCTGCCTCTAGTGCCAGACCTGGGGCCAGTCAGCACCAAGTACAGGGTATGTAGCGGCCCGACGCTGCTTGTTTGAGAGATTTCAGGAAAATCCAAAACATGAGGCAAGATAGGCCATTTATATGGAAAAGCTACTGGGTGGCTTGCAAGCAGGAGGGGCAGGGTCTCAGGGAATCACAAAGGTGGAGCCAACGTGATAGCCAGGTTGATGGAGGCTCAGATACAGTGCCCACTGCTGGTTCTGTGGGTGAAAGGCGCAGAAAAGGAACAATGTCCTCTGCCGGCACTTTTGTCCTGCAGAAAACTGCCCCCAGCTCTCGCCCTAATGCCAGACAATTCAGTTTCTCCCTGCATGTCCCTGGCTTCTTTCCAGCCACTGCCCCAGTGCTGGAGCCCAGAGGGGGTGTGCCAGAGCCAGCAAGTGCTTTGCAGGAGCTCTGCTGCTCTGAGTGGCTCGGAGAGCATATATTCTTCTAAGTTCTTCCCAACTATGCCAGGGTTGGTTCTTCCTCGGACCCTGCCCACTGTGCAAACTGTTGGGAACTTAGTCCAAGTTCCTCCTTTATCCTCTGCTCACTAGTAACAGGTGTCAGGTCCGAGCCCCTCTGCCTGGGGCTGGACCTCCTAGGATGCCGGGTCTTAGATGGAGAAGCCATGAGAGGTTGTGGGTGTATAAGGATGAGTCTTTATTGCAGAAGTCAGTGGCACAACAGTCCTGTACAGGCAAAACGGCTCTTCACAGCAAAGTCCTTACAGGCAGGCAGCCGTGCACCTGCTGGTGAACAGATACATCTTTCCCACAAAAGCAGCATCAGTCTCTGTACCCACAGCTATTATCTGAGCAGCCACACGCTGCCCCAGACTCACCGCCTCACATTATAGCGGCACCTGAGCTCTTTCTCGGAGCTACAGCCTCAGTAGCCTCTCTGGCTCAGCGGCTTCTCGGGCTCCCCTGCCCAGCACACTGGCTGGGTAACTTCGTAGCTATATCTGAGCTCTCTAGGAGCTCTTAGGCTTACACGTAGCGGTACCAGCTCTCAGCTCCCTCTGAGCTCTCCTCTCTCCTGCACACATAGCAGCTACATTCTCTGTGTCTCCTGCCTCTGCTTCTCTGAGCTCTCTCTGGCCTCTGCTCTGCCCAGCTTCTCTCTCTCTCTCTCTCTCTCTCTCTCTCTCTCTCTCTCTCTCTCTCTTTCTCTCTCTCTCTCTCTCAGACTTCTGGTCAGTGACAGCTCAAACAAGCTCTAACAAAAGAGACACTTTGCCATCAGCATTTGCTACAGAAAGGCATGTCTGTGCAATTCAGTTAGGATTCCCAGGCTCAGAAGCTGTTAATGGTTCCCAGGCTCAGAGTCTGATAATGATTCTCAGAGCAGCCTTGGCCATTCTGGTGTATTGATAACAAGGCCTCTGTGCTCCCATTGGCTTTGATTGACTATCCGGGGACCCTGGCGTGGTTCCCACAGAGTGAATCCTAGGAAGTCTGTGTGCTGCCTCTTTAAGAGGAACTCCCCGGGACTCCAGCAGCCTCCTCGTCACTCAGCCACAATTCCTGCTGGTTTTTACAGCCTAAAGTTGTGGGGACTTCTCTTCCTGGCACTGGGACCCTGGGCTGGAGGGGGCTGATGTGGGACGTGGATCACCTCAATCCTCAGGGGGACCTCTGCAGCTATGACATCCCTTCTGCTTTTTATCCACCAGCCTGTTCAGCCTCCCTGCAGCTCCTCCAGTCTTGATGTAGCTTCTTGTTTAAGTCCCTAGTTGAGGACTTCCGTTCAGCTAGATTTCAGGCAGTTCTGAATGGTGGTTGTTCTGTCCTTTAGTTGTTGTAATTTGGATGTGGTTGTGGGAGGATGTTTTTACCTACACCACCGTCTTATCTGGAATTCAGCATTTTGAAAGATAATATTAAACCTAATGTTGCAATTTTAAGAAGCATCGAATACTATGTATACATAACTCAGAAACTCAAAAGTCTGATATTCTGAACTTAACACGTTGTATAATGCTTACTGCCGGGAACCAGTGGACTTTAAAGAAATGCACATTGATGTAGTAGATAATTTTATCTCGTATTGTTTTACTCATCTGACATTTCTTCCCATGAAAAGAAATACTTCTTATGAAGCTGATGCGTATTCAGTAAAGGAAACCCCAAACTGAATCAAATGACATTCTTTATTATGCTTCTTCAAAGACGATACTTCAAGCACAAAATGACATTAGAAAGGCCAACAGCAAAAGAGTAAAATTAGTTTAAAGTAGATAATATTTACATAGAAAACACTCAGGCTACTGGAAGGAAAGAAGAGGAAATGTATTAGTAGAATGATTTTACGTTGCATTAACTTTCACAAATGTTGTTTCTCTATGTCTATTTATCTTGTTGTTTTAAAGAGGATCCTGGTTTATTGAACACAAAGAAACAAACACTGGACTAGGCGTCCTGACAGGTTCTCCTGCAGGCAAGGAGATTAAAGTCCCGTGTACCCTTGGGAAAGCACATCTCCTCTGTGGGTGGGCCTTGATGTCCGCACTTGTGTGTCTGGGGCCGGTTGCAGATCTGAGCATCTAGGATGCAGATTGAGAGGCAACAGCAACCCCTCTCACTGAGTACTCATGACGTGCCATGCGCTGCACTACACACTTCACATACATTACCAAACTTGGTCTTCCCAGCAGCCCTGGGCTGCAGGAGCTCCAGCAATCAGCTCGAGTTCATTCAGCTGGTAAGCGACAGAGACAAGATGTGAATAAATTTGTACTGTTTACCACCATGCAACAAGGATAATGAGGGGGGAAGGGTTGGAAGGTTTTATTCTTTTTCTAAAAAAGGGCTTCCCTTCCCCCAATCCTCTATTAAGATAAGATATTTTAGAATATATGTTTTCCATGAAAAAATGGTGTTTCTTGAGGAATTAGAGAAAATGTATGCAAAGGACTCAATAGCAAAAATATACATGCTAGAGTAAGAGTTAGAATGCCTGATATCTACTCTCTAGTACAGCATGAATAAATGTTGGTACCTTGGGAAAGTCTCTTATCTCCTCCATGCCTCAGTTTCTTCATTTGCAAAATTGAAATGCCGGTATTGTCCTGTTGAACAAAATAAGACAATGTACCCAAACTGTTAAAAGTTTAAAGTCTAAAGTAATAAGTTAAATTATTCTATACACACCCCCTGCTTTGCCAACCATTCATTCCTACCCTCCTCTCTGAATCCTACAAGGAGAGAATGGAGACGTCGCATCAGCAAATGAAGTGGGTGGTGTGAATACCTGAAAAATCAACTCTATCTGTGCCTCTGGAAAGTTAATCTTAACTGGACAAGAGTTTCTGGAGAACTTTAAGTTTGGATCATAGAACTGTGATGAAATTAGATGCCTACTGAGCCAATCTTTTCATAGGAAGTAATTTAACTGTGCTAAACAAGGGCTGGAATTACTAAAAATGTCAAAGGAAAAGGAACAGGGAATGACGCCTTCACTACATTAAAAACACTCATACAATTTCATTTTTTCTTTGTGGTTAACTGTCAAAGTGTGCAACACAGGCTGACCTAAGGTGACCTGTGAAATCTCCTTAATGAGTTCTTGCTATGGATTGTTTGTGTCCTCTCCTCCCAAACTCCTAGGATGGAACCCCACCCCCAGTGCCATGCTATTTGGAAGTGAGGCTCCGGCAGATGATTTGGTCATGAGGATGGAGACTTCACGAATGGGATTCCTGTCGTATAAAAGAGACCACAGAGAGCTCCCTGCCCATTTTTCCATGCAAGACCCAGTGAGAAAGTGGCTGTCTCAAAGGGTAAGAGATCCTTTTTTTTTACTGCTGCATAGTATTCCATTGTGTAAATGTACCACTAAAAAAATATCCTATTAATCTACTGATGGGCACTTGGGCTGTTTCCAAGTCTTAGCTATTGTACATAGTGCTGCTGTGAACATAGGGGTGCATATACTCTTTCTGATTGGTGTTTTGGGATTATTAGGACATATCCTCAGAAGTGGGATCACTGAATCAAAAGGCAGTTCCATTTTTAATTTTTTGAGGAAACTGCATACTGTTTTCCAATGTGGCTGCACCAGTCTGCATTCCCACCAGCAGTGCACAGGGGTTCCTTTTTCTCCACATCCTTGCCAGCACTTGTTGTTTATTGATTTATTGATGATAGCCATTCTGACAGGTATGAGGCGTTATCTCATTGTGATTTTATTTTGCATTTTTCTGATGATCAGTGACTTTGAGCATTTTTTCATATGTCACTTGGCCATCTGTTTGTCCTCTTTGGAGAAGTGTCTATTTAGGTCCTTTGCCCATTTTTTAATTGGGTTGTTTGTCTACCTTTTGTTGAGTTGTGTGAGTTCTTTATATATTTTGGAGATTAAACCTTTATCAGCTGTATCATTGGCAAAGATGTTCTCCCATTCAGTGGGTTCCCTTTTCATTTTGATGGTGGGTTCTCTTGCTGTTCAGAGCTTTTTTTATTTTGATGTAGTCCCATTCGTTTATGTTTTCCTTTGTTTCTCTTGCCTTAGGATATGTATTGGCAAAAATTCTGCTACATGAAATATCTGAGATTTTTCTACCTAAGTTTTCTTCTAGGTTTTTTTATGGTTTCACAACTTACATTTAATTCTTTTATCCATTTTGAGTTTATTTTTGTGTATGGTGTATGTTGGTGGTCTAGTTTCATCTTTTTGCATGTGTCTGTGCAGTTTTCCCAACACAATTTCTCAAAGGGACTGTCTTGACTACATTGTATGCTCTTGCCTCCTTTTTCAAATACTTTTTTTTATTGTCTTAAGTTTTACATATGTCTCCTTTTTCCCCAATTGACCCTTCCCTCCCCCCCCCCCCCGCCCCAGCCAATGGCTTGGGTCAATTTCTGGGTTGCTGTTCTATTTCATTGGTCTATATGCTTGTTCTTGTGCCAGTACCAGACTGTTTTGATTACAATGGCTTTGTAGTATAGTTTGATATCAAGTATTGCAATCCCTCCAACTTTGTTCTTATTTCTCAAGATTATTTCAGCTATTTGGGATCTTTTGGGTTCCATATAAATTGTTGGAGTATTTGTTCTAGCTCTGTGAAATATGCCATTGGTATTTTAATAGGGATTGCATTGAATCGATAGATTGCTTTGGGTAGTATGGACATTTTAATGATGTTAATTCTTCCAATTCTTGAACATAGCTATTTGTATCTTCCTCTATTCCTTTTTTTCAATGGCTATAGTTTTCTGAGTAGATGTCTTTTACCTTCTTGGTTAAGTTTATTTCTACATATCTTTTTTTTTATTGTTGCAAAGGTAAATGGGATTGTTTTGTGTGTGTTTTTTTAGTTTCTCTTTCTGAGAGTTTATTATCTATATGTATAAAAGCCTAAGCGACAGTTATGACCAGTTGACCAGTAGCTATGATGATGCACTGACCACCAGGGGGCAGACACTCAACACAGGAGCTGCCCCCTGGTGGTCAGTGAGCTGTCACAGCCAACATCCTACAGCCGGCCAACTTCCTGCGGTCCCTCCTATCGCTGGCACGTCCTGATAAGCCCCAATTGTTGGCCAGGCCGAGCGATCTCACCCATGCACAAATTCGTGCACTGGGCCTCTAGTTAATATATAAAAATACTACTGCTTCCTGGCCAGTATGGCTCAGTGGTTGAGTGTCGACCAATGAATCAGGAGGACACTGGTTCAATTCCCAGTCAGGGTACATTCCTAGGTTTCGGGCTTGATTCCCAGTGGGGGAATATGCAAAAGACAGATGATTGATGATATTTCTCTCTCATTTATGTTTCTGTCTCTCCCTCTTCCTTTTCCTCTCTATCAAAATTAATAAAAACATATTTAAGAAAATAAAAATGCCCCCGCTTTCTGGATGTTAATTTTTGTATTCTGCTACTTGCCGAATTAATTTATTAAATCTAGTAGTTTTCTGGTGGAGTCTTTATGTCATCTGTGAATAATGATTATTTTAGTTCCTCCTTTCCTATTTGGATGCCTTTTATCTTTGCTTCTTGTCTCATCACTGTTGCTAGGACTTCCAGTACTACGTGTAATAAGAATGGTGAAAGTGGCCATCCTTGTCTTGTTCCTGTTCTTAAGGGAGACACTTTTAGTTTTTGCCTGTTGAGTATGATGTTGGATGTAAGGTTTCTCACATATGGCCTTTATTATGTTGCTGTATGATTCCTATACTTCTCCTTTGCTGAGAACTTCTGTCAAAATAAGGTGCTGGATTTTGTTGAATGCTTTTTCTGCATCTATTGATATATATTTTCATCTTTCACTTTGTTTATGTGATGTATCACATCTATTTATTTGCAAATATTGTACCAGCCTTGCATCTCCAGAATAAATCCCATTTTATCATTGTGTATGATCTCTTTAATATATTGCTGGGTCTGATTTGCTAATATTTTGTTGAGGATTTTAGCATCTGTGTTCATTAGGGATATTGACCTATAATTTTTTTTCCTTCTAGTGTTGTAATCTGGTTTTGGAATTAGGATAATGCTGGCCATTTAAAAAGAGCATGGGAGTGCTCCTTCCTCTTGAATTTTTTAGAATAGTTTGAGGAGGATAAGTGTTTATTCTTCTTTGAATATTTGGCAAAATTGTCCTGTAAATCCATCTGGCACAGGACTTTTATTTGCTTGGAGTTTTTAAATTACTGCTTCAATTTCATTAATTGTTATTGGCCTATTCAAGTTTTTTTATTCTTTCTGGTTGAGTTTTGGATGATTATATGTTTTTAGGAAGTTTTCCATTTCTCTAAGATTGTCTAGTTTGTTGGCATATAGTTGTTCATAATATTTGCTGACAATTCTTTGTATTTCTGCAATGTTTATTGTTATATTGCATCTTTCACTTCTGATTTTACTTATTTGGATCCTCTCTCTTTGTTTCTAGATGAGTCTGGTTAAGGGTTAATCAATCTCATTTATCTTTTTAAAGAACTGGCTCTTGGATTAATTGTTTATTTATTATTTTTTGCATTGTTTTTTTAGTCTCTATCATTTATTTCTGCTCTGATCTTTTTTATTTTCTTACTTCTACTTCCTCTGGGCTCTTCTTGCTGTTCTCTTTCTAATTCTTTTAGTTATAGGATAGATAGCTTATTAGGGCTTTTTCTTATTTCTTGAGTTAGGCCTGTAGTGCTATGAACTTCCCTTTCAGGACTGCTTTCACTGTGTCCTAAGTTTTGGGTTGTTGTGTGTTCAGTTTCTTTTGTTTCCAGGAAGTTCTTTATGTCTTCCTTGATCTTATTGGTAACCCATTCATCTATATATATAAAAAGCCAGAGTCCCTAATGACCAAGGCTCGACCAGAACACCGGAATTCAGTGCTGGGTTGCTGTGGCTACCCAGCACTGACTGCAGCGGGTGCCGGTGCAGCGACCCAGCACTGACTGCGAGGGGGCTGTGGATCAGACCCAGAGAGAGGCCTGCAGAGAGAGAGAGGCAGGGTCTAATCCCCAGCCTCCATGGCAGCTGTTGATCAACTGTTGCCTCTCTCTTCCTCTCCCAGCTTCACCAGCAGCCAAGCCTCTGTTTCTCTCCCAGCCTCCTCGGGGTCTGCTAATCAGCCCCGCCTCTTTGATCAGGCCCAGAGATAGGCCCAGAAATGCTGACTGGCATAGAAACCAACCAATCAGAACCTAATCTGGGTGAACTGCGAGGGCAGAACCTAAGGTGGGGGCTGAGGAGAGGTTTTAAGGGCAACAGCTATTTGGTGTAAGGTGTAAAAAAGTGGTTCAAGTTTTTCATGACCAGTTTGGTAGTATAGTGCATATGGCTGGCTATCAGTTCAGATATAGGGATGATGTGTATTTGTTTGCCAAGAGCATCTCCTCCTGCTGAAAAAGGCTCCCCCACCATTTAAGGAGTCCTATCCTATATAACCTATCTATACTATTAAAAGGGTAATATGCTAATTAGACTGGGTCGACCTGCGATCTTCCAGACATCAAACTGCCTTCCAGACAAAGCCATGGTGGTGGGGGCCGAGGCAGAAGCAGTTAGGGGCGATCAGGCTGGCAGGGGAGGGCAGTTAGGGGCGATGAGGTAGGCACAGGCAGTTAGGGGCGACATCAGGCCGGCAGGGGAGGGTCGTTGGGTGCAAGATCAGGCCAGCAGGGAAGGGCAGTTAAGGGAAACCAAGCCAGCAGGGGATGGCACTTGGGGGTGAGATCATGCTGGTACGGGAAGGCAGTTAGGTGTGATCAGGCAAGCAGAGGCAGTTAGAGGCGAGATCAGGCCAACAGGAGATGGAAGTTGAGGGCGAGATCAGGCTGGCAGGGGAGGGCAGTTAGGGGTGATCAGGCAGGCAGGCAGAGGCAGTTAGGGGCGATCAGGCAGGCAGGCAGGTGAGTGGTTAGAAGCCAGCAGTCCCAGATTGCAAGAGGAATATCCAATCTCCAGGATTGGGCCTAAACCGGTGGTTGCATATCCCCCAAGGGGTCCCCGATTGGAGAGGGTGCAGGCTGGACTGAGGGAACCTCTCCTCCCCCCATGCATGAACTTTGTGCACCAGGCCTCTAGTTGTTTAATAATATGCTAGTTAGTATCCATGTATTTGAGTGTTTTTAGGTTTTTTAAAATTATTATTGTAGTTGATTTCTAGTTTCATGCCATGTGATCTGAAGAGATGCTTGGTATATCATTCTTCTTGAATTTGTATAGGCTTGTTTTATATCCCAACACATTGTCTATTTTTAAGAATGTTCCATGTGTGCTTGAGAAAAATGTATGTTCTGAAGCTTTGGGGTAAAATGTTCTGTAAAGATCAGTTAGATCCATCTGATCTAGTGTATCAGGGAGAGCAGTATTGAAAAGGCTATTTTGTTAGTTATATGTAAATTCAGTAGTAAAGGAGAGAAACAACATTTAAAGCTTTTTATTTTTTAAAAATCTTAAATGAACAGTAGCAAATAAAAGTAATTTAGCATGGAACAAATATTTCTCTAGAGGTATTGTGTCAGTTTCATTTTCCCTGTAATTTTTGAGAATCAGTTTTATGATTTTTTTCAATTTCACTTTCCTGGGCTACATTATATGAATAACAAATACCATTTCATTGTGCTCTTTATTGTATCCTATAAGAAATATGAGCTTTATGACATTCTTTTGAAATAAATCATTTTCAGAGGGAAAAAATAAGTGCACTTTTAAATCATAAATTATTACTTCTTATTGAAAATACTAATCTAGTTTAAAGTATAAAATATATTTATAATGTTTTAAAATGATACTTATTAGAAAATATATATTCTGACTGTGTTTTGGCCTAAGGAAAAATTATAATGATCAGAAGAGGAATATGTTATTATAGATAAATAATTAATACAGAGAAATGCTTTGTGCATCTATCTGTGCCTACAGAGAAGAATTTTAGGAGACAGAAAATTCTAGTCACTCATATTACCTAATTCTGTTTGACTGAGCACATGAAGATGCCATTGGTATTCTCTGCATTCTCTGAAGCCAAAATTGCTTTGAGCTGAAAGATTCAGGCATCTTGCCCATAGTGATGTGTTCCACCAGTTTTCTTCTGGTTTCCGCATCTTTTTACTAAATGCAGAGATGTTCATGATAATAAAAAAAGAACAAATGTATGCTTTTAGGAGGAATGCTTTGGACACTCAGTAGCTTCACTTCTCATGCCAAATATGTTGCCTTCTTGATTAAGTAAAATGCATTTTTATTTATTCTCTTTCAAAAATACAATTTCTTGTCATTTCCTTTGATTTCTTGACGTATGAATTATGGAAAGATTTTCTTCTGCCTGAAAATAAATCCACTGTTACTTTTTTGCCAAGAAAGATCTTAAATGAGACCACATTACCTTTGATAAAGAACACATACAGCCCTAAACTTTATTTCTGTGCTTAGGAAAATGTGGCACATGTCCCTCTGGGTTCAGGGGGGAGGGGGGTAGGCTCTCCTTGTACCCCTTTTCCTAAAATATCATTTCCATGATCACTAGTCTGCGTCCTCCACAAAGGCAGGGAGTATTCCTGTCCTGTTTACTAGCACAGTGCCTCACAGAGTAGAATCTTACACTATATGTGGTGAATTAATCCCTTCTTGATTCAAGGCAAGAATGCATGAGCACAGCTAGATTGTCTTCTCTTATTTAGTGACATGCAGGAAAGCAGTTGCAATAACAGAATATAGGATTAATTAATTACCTACGGATACCTGACCTTTAAATCCATGTAGATACTGATATTCAATTGCTTGACACCAACTGAACAATCGTTGAGGATAAGAGCCAATATGGGAAGGACTGTCTCCCATTTTTCATGTGAAGAAAATGAAGAAAAAAGCCAGACTATGTTAGACTCCTAATGGGCAGAGGTTGCCACAGCTACACAATGGCAGCGGAACTCCTTATCCCCCCACCTTGAGCCCCGCTCTTGTTTAAATGGATATGGAAAGTGCATTCCATCCGGAGGGCCAATGTTTCATGATGGACAGATAGTGACTTCTTGAACAACTCTGTACTAGGCCCTGCAGATGGAAGGAGTACATTTTGGAACATTGACACACATCTTTTGTGTTGTACAGTTCTCCAATTTCCTATCTTATTAAGTCCTTCCTGACTTGAGAAAGGCCAGCACAATACTGTGCCGCAGCATAATATTTACATAGGAAAGTTGAGACTCCCTGGATGTTGAGACTCTCTGGGGTGACTTAGGTCAGAGTGTCTGAGCCTCTTTAGGCTGTTATAATTAGACAGTAGTCACATTTTTTCCTTTCCCAGCAAGGCTTCTTCAAAGTTAAGAGCTGAAGAACACAGAGCCAGTACTGGGCTAAATGAATAGTCGATAGAATCAATGTAATACAGACAAGACATTGCCATTTTTTTCCATGTGGCTCTTTTTCTTGATATTTAGATAACTTCAGAAATCAAGCATCATATACATAGAGTTTTTTATTGTTGTTAGTCCTCACCTGAAGATATTTTTTCCATTGATTTTTTAGAGAGAGTGAAGGGAGGGGGAGAGACACACACAGAGAGAAACATCGCTGTAAGAGAGACACATCAATTGTTTGCCTCCTGCACGTACCCTGACCAAGGTTGGGGACTGAGCCTGCAAACAAGGTATGTGCCCTTGACTGTAATTGAAACCAGGACCCTTTAGTCTGAGGGATGATGCTTTATCCACTGGCTAGAGCTACATGATGTTTTAAATGCTCTAGGTAGCTACTAGAGGTAAAGGTAATTGCTATTTTCAATAGATAAAATTATATTAATTAATAGAATTTTAATAAATAGAAATTAATATTAAATTTTAATCCATCTGTTTTAAAAATCAACCCACTAGAGCAGTGGTTTTCAACCTTAGCTGCACATTAGAATCACCTGGGAATCTTTTTAAAATCCTGATTTCTGGGCTTCATCCTCCGGAAATTCTGTTTCTTTGTTACTAATGTTGTGGCCCCACCCCATAACAAAGAAACAGAATTTCCGGAGGTTGAGGCCCAGAAATCAGGATTTTAAAAAGATTCCCACGTGATTCTAATGTGCAGCCAAGGTTGAGAACCACTGATTAGAGAATACCATTTATTCATAGCTTTCTAGCTTTCCTACTTAAGCTACTAAATTGAAAGCTTTTAGTAGGCAGAAAAGGTTTCACCTGGTTAAGATGATAGCAAACAAATTTTGTTCAGACACTTGACTGTTGTGTGTGTCTGTGTTCTCTGAGTCTGCCATTTTAACTGTGGTACTCAAATCTAACAAATTATAAAACTGGATTTTCATAATTATCTTTCTTATACAGCTGTAATAGAAAGAAAGCCATTTGGCCACTGTTTTCAAATGTCTAATATTTTATGAAATACTAGAGGCCTGGTGCATGAATTTGTGCATGGGTGGGGTCTGGCCGGCTCACCCCGATGGGGGCCAGGCGGGTCAGGCCAGCCAGGGGGAGGGGATGCTGGAGGTTGGGTGGCTGGCCCTGCCCCGTGGTTGAACTCCAGGTCGAACTCCCAGTGGAGGGGGCAATTTGCATATTAGCCTTTTATTATATAGGATTCTTCCAGGTAGAAATCTTTTGAAGTCTCTTTTCTTTGGTCACACAATGTGACTTCTGTTTTTAGTATTTATTAAACAACTAGAGGTCCAGTGCACAAAAATCTTGCACTGGGGTAGTTCCCTTAGCCAGGCCTGTGTTCTCTCACAGTCCGGGACCCCTCAGGGGATGTCCGCCTGCCAGCTTAGTCCTGCCTGGCAGTCAGACATCCCTCTCTTAGTCTGGGACTCTCACAGTCTGGGACCCCTCACTCCTTACTGCCCATCTGCAGTGGAGGCGGGAGAGGCTCCCGCCACCGCCACTGTGCTTGCCAGCCATGAGCCTGGCTTCTGGCTGAGTGGTGCTACCCCTGTGGGAGCGCACTGACCATCAGGGGGGTAGCTCCTGCATTGAGCGTCTGCCCCCCTGGTGGTCAGTGCACAAGATAGTGACTGATCATTGGGCCATTTAGTCAATTCGCATATTAGCCTTTTATTATATAGTCGATTATGATTTATCAAACTTTTGAATGCCCTTTTCCACCTTGAAAAATGGAGACATTAAAAAACTTAAGCTTTTAGAGATAATCCTGAATCAGATCATTTTGTGGAACCTCTGGGAAGGTCACCTGAGGGGTAACATTGAGAATGATGTCCACTCCTTCACCAACTCTGTTGGAAAGCATTTGCTTTATCAGAAGGGCATCCTTCTGCTTCCTAAAATTGAATGTTTAAGCTGGAAATGACTTTAGAAATCATGTTGTTTAATGGAAGAGGCAGTTGAAGCTTGGAGAAGTGAAATGACTTCTCTTAGGCTACATAACTTAGAAAGCAGAGACAGGATTGGAACACAGACAGGCTGGCGAATGGGTTCTTTACAGATTTGTCATAGATAGCAGGATATAGAAGATCTCTGCTTTATTTTAATGAGTTTTTCTCTGCTGTATCACTCTGTGAACATGTTCAGTCAACTTTACAGTCATTCTTTGTAAATGCTGATTAGTCAGTGGTTTGTTTAAAATGTCCATAAAAGTGGCAATGAGGACTAGAAAGTAAAAAATCAGGAAAAGTAAGAATTCAATTAAAGATGACAACCAGTTGACAAGGCTTATAAGGGCCTACATGTTGGTGTTGAATGCTGTGTTTTGAGTTTGTACATTTTGACTAAATGTTGACAAATTGTTTTCTGATGTGGTTGTACTAAATTATACTCTCACGAGCTAACCCTTATTATGTGCTCATTATGTGTCAGGCATTGTACTAATTATTTTGCACATGTCAATTCCTTTGGTTTTCACAACAGTCTTACACATTTGGGTGCAATTATTTTTACCCTCATGTTTATTTATTTATTTATTTATTTATTTATTTATTTATTATGAGAGAGAGACATTGATCTTTTGTTCTACTTATTTACGCATTATTGGTTGATTCTTGTATGTGCCCTGACTGGATATTGAACCTGAAACCTTGGTGTATCAGAGCAATGCTCTAACCCAGTGGTCGGCAAACTCATTAGTCAACAGAGCCAAATATCAACAGTACAACAATTGAAATTTCTTTTGAGAACTAAATTTTTTAAACTTAAACTATATAGGTAGGTACATTGTTATTAACTTAATTAGGGTACTCCTAAGGCTTAGGAAGAGCCACACTCAAGGGGCCAAAGAGCTGCATGTGGCTCGCAAGCCGCAGTTTGCTGACCACGGCTCTAACCAATTGAACTACCCAACCAGGGCTTATTATCCTCATTTTAAATATAAAAAGATAGAGGTACAGAGAGATCAAGAAACTTTTTCAAAGTCATTCAGCAGGTAAATATCAGAGCCAAAATTTGACCCTTGGGAGTTTGATTCTGAAGTGTGTAAACAGTACTTTCAGTATGAGCTACTCCATGCTCAAATCAATAGTTGCTATTACTGGAATTTTTTATTTGGGAATACAATGTTTACTAAGATATATATTTTTTGTTCTGAGGTAGGTCTCTTGTAGACAGCATATAGTTGGGCCATGTTTTTGTATCTATTCAGCTACCCTATGTCTTTTGATTGGATAATGTAATCCATTTATATCTAAGGTTATTATTGATAGGTACTTATTTATTGCCATTTTAATTCTGTATGCCTAGGTTTCTCTCTCTGTTTCTTCTTTTCATTGCTGCAGTCCTTTTAGCATTTCTTGTAATGCTGGCTTGATGGTAGTGTACTCCTTTAGCCACTTTTTTTTCTTGTGTCTGGGAAGCTCTTTATTTGACCATCTATTTTGAATGATAGCCTTGCTGGATAGAGTAATCTTGGTCTCAGATCCATGCTTATTGGCCTATTCAGGTTTTTTTATTCTTCCTTTTTGAGTTTTGGAAGCTTGTATTTTTCTAGGAATATGTGCATTTCATATAAGTTGTCCAGTTTGTTGAAGTAGATGTGTTTGTAATATTGTTTTTTACAATCCTTTGTATGTCTGGGGGTCTGTTGTTAACTTCACCTCTTTCATTTCTGATTTTGTTTATTTGGGTCCTTTCTCTTTGTTTCTTGGTGAGTCTGGCTAGACGTTCATCAAACTTGTTTATCCTTTCAAAGAACCAGCTCTTGGTTATATTGATATTTTGGGTTGTTTTTTTTTGTCTCTATGTTGTTTATTTCCTCTCTGATCTTTGTTATTTCCTTCCTTCTGCTTACTCTGGGCTTTTCTTGTTGCTCTCTTTCTAATTCTTTAAATTGCAGGGTTAGATAATTAATTACCATTTTTTCTTGTTTTTTTGAGGTTGGCCTGTAGAGCTATAAGCTTTCGTCTCAGCATTGCTTTCACTGTGTCCCATAGATTTTGGATTGTTGTGTTTTCATTGCAATTTGTTTCCAGGATACTTTTTATTTCTTCTTTGATCTCTCTGTTGACCCAATCATTGTTTAATAGCATGCTATTTAGCCTCCAAGTGCTTGATTTTTTTCATTGTTTTTATTGTAGTTAATTTCTATTTTTATGCCATTGTGATCTGAGAAGATGCTTGATATGATTTCTGTCTTCTTGAATTTGAAGAGGCTTTGCCTGTGTCCCAATATGTGGTCTATCTTAGAGAATGTCCCATGTGCACTTAAGAAGAAAGTATAATCTATAGCTTTGGGGTGAAATGTTCTGAAGATGTCAATTAGTTCCATCTGATCTAGTGAGTCTTTTCGGATTGATGTTTCTTTGCTGATTTTTTGTTTAGAGGATTTATCCAGTGGTGTCAATGGGGTTTTAAGTTCCCTTACTATGATTGTATTGCTGTCGATCTCTCCCTTGATATCTTCCAGAAGTTTTTTTATGTATTTGAGTGCTCCTATATTGGATGCATATATGTTTACCAGAGTTATATCCTCTTCTTGAATTTCTCCCTTTACTAGTATGAATTGGCCCTCCTTATCTCTTGTTATGGCCTTCACTTCAATGTCTATTTTATCAGATATAAGTATTGCTACCCCAGCTTTTTTTCATTTCCATTTGCCTGAAAAATTTTTTCCATCTCTTCACTATCAGTCTATGTGATTCCTTTGTTCTGAGGTGGGTCTCTTATAGATAGCATATATATATGTCATGTTTTCTTATTCATTTAGCTATCCTATGTGTTTTGATTGGAGCATATAGTCCATTTACAGTTAAGGTTATTATTGATAGGTACTTGTTTGTCACCACTTTTATTTTTTATGCCTGTGTTTCTTCTTCCCTTTCAACTTATTCTTTTTACAGCAGTTCCTTTAGCATTTCTTGCATTACTTGCTTGGTGGTATTAAACTCCCTTAGCCTTTTTTTTGCTTGTGAAGCTATTGATTTCAACTTTAATTTTGAATGATAACCTGGCTGGGTAGAGTATTCTTGAATTCAGTCCCTTGATTTGCATCACTTTATATATTTCATACTATTCCCTTCTGGCCTGCTGTGTTTCTTTTGAGAAATCACTTGATATTCTCATGGGAGATCCCTTGTAGGAAACTTTCTGTCTCTCTATGACAGTCTTTAAGATTCTTACTTTGTCATTGATATTTGCCAACTTAATTATAATGTGTCTCTGTGTCGGTCTTTTTGGTTTCATCTTATTTGGGACTCTGTATGCTTCTTGGACTTGTGTGACTTTTTTCTTCCCCAAATCAGGGAAGTTTCAGTCATTATTTCTTCAAACATATTTTCTATTCCTTGCTCAGCTTCCTCTCCTTCTGACACCTTTAATATGCAGATGTTGTTTTGTTTCATGTTGTCCCAAAGCTCCCTTAGGCTCTCCTTCTGTTTTTTTAAGAGTTTTTTTTCCAGTTGCTGCTCTGCTTTGGTGGTTTTTTCTACCTTGTCTTCTAATTAACTGATGAGGTACTCAGCTTCTTCTAGTCTACTGTTGAAGCCTTCCATTGTGTCCTTTATTGCAGTCATTCTTCATTTCCTCTTGATTCCTTTTCATGTTGGTGAAATTCTCATTTAGCTCCTGATGATTCTCATTGAGTTGTGTGTATTTGTTATCCAGACATTTGAGCATCCTTATAACCATTACTCTGAATTCTTTCTCCGACAAATTACTTGCCTCCATTTCATTTAATTCCCATTCTGGTGATTCCTCTTTTTCTTTCCTTTGGGGATTGTTTCTCTGTCTCCCCATTTTTTGGCTGTAATGGTTTAATTGTTTCTATGTGTTAGACCTGACTGCTTTCGGGGTGATCCTATATAGTTGGTGATTTTTGAGACCCAGTGGTGCAGTCTCTCAGATTTCCTGAGCTTGGTGTTCTAGTGAAGTCCCCAGCTTGAGCTATTTGGGTTCTCCTGATGTAGTTGGATCTTTAATATTAGTTTTTCTTTTGTGGATGAAGTCTCCTCATGGGTTGTCTGACAATGTGACTCACCCCCATCCTCATCATGCAAGCTGTTGTGGATATGCTTGTGGTTTCAGCTTTTGTGGAAGAGGTTGCCTGTGTCTCACTGGCATGCACTTACTGTGAGATCCTGGAGTCCACGGCCTGGGAGGAATGGGTCTTGGGGCCTGAAGCTCAGGTAGTGTAACCCTGGCCAGTGTTGTGTGACTCTTGCTGGGGTAGCGTCACACTGAAAATCATTGTGAAGGTCCCGGAGCCCATGGCAGTGGGAGGCAGCTGTCCCATAGTCTACAGATGAGGCAGTGGGACTCTGGCCAGGTTGATTTCACTCTGAAAATCATGAGGGGGTCCAGGAGCCAGTGGCTGGGGAGGAGGGAATCTTGGAGTCTGTGGTTGAAACAGCATGCCCTTGTCCAGGTAGGTCACCATGGTATTCATACACTGGACACTAGGAGCGGGGAGTCATGGTTTCTGCTGAGGGAGTCGTGTACCCTTGGAGGTGGACATCCTGGGGTCTGTAGGTCTGTGGGTGAGGCAATATGACTTTGGCTGTAGTGGCTTCAGTGTCCTGGGAAGTGTCCAAAGCCATTCTGGGTGGTGGTGAGGCTGGGTTCCTAGTGGAGGCTGATTAGCATTGAAACCAACCATCAGAACCTAATCTGGGTGAACTGTGAAGGTAGAACCTAAGGTGGGGACTGAGGAGGGGTTTTAAGGGCAACAGCTGTTTGGTGTAAGGTGTAAGAAAGCAGTTCAATTTTCTTTTTTTTATTGTTTTATTGCTTAAAGTATTACAGAGAGTATTACATATGTCTCCTTTTTTCCCCGCCCTTAACAATCCCCCAGCCTCCCCTACACCCCAGTGTCTTACGTCCATTGGTTATGCTTATATACATGCATACAAGTCCTTTGGTTGATCTCTTACCACCTCTCCCCCCCCCTGCTGCCCCTCAACCCTCCCCAGCTTTCCCGCTGTAGTTTGACAGTCTGTTCGAGGCAGCTCTGCCTCTGTATCTATTTTTGTTCATAAGTTTATAATGGTCTTTATTATCCATGAGTGAGTGAGATCATGTGGTGTTTTTCCTTCATTGACTGGCTTATTTCACTTAGCATAATGCTCTCCAGTTCCATCCATGCCATTGTAAATGGTAAGAGTTCCTTCTTTTTCACAGGAACATAGTATTCCATTGTGTAGATGTACCACAGTTGTCTAATCCATTCATCTGCTGATGGGCACTTAGGCTGTTTCCAGATCTTAGCTATGGTGAATTGTGCTGCTATGAACATATGGGTGCATATATCCTTTCTGATTGGTGTTTCTGGTTTCTTGGGATATATTCCTAGAAGTGGGATCACAGGGTCAAATGGGAGTTCCATTTTTAGTTTCAATTTTCTAATGACCAGTTTGGCAGTATAGTGCATATGGCTGGCTATCAGATTTAGGGGTTATGTGTTTTTGTCTGCCTCCTGCTGAAAAAGGCTTTTCCCCCATTTAAGCAATCCTATCCTATATAATCTATCTATAATAATAAAAGGGTAATATGCTAATTAGACCCGGTCGACTGACCATCTTCCGGACATCTGACTTCTTTCCAGACAAAGCCATGGTGGTGGGGGCTGAGGCAGAAACAGTTAGGGGCTATCAGGCCAGCAGGGGAGGGCAGTTGGGGGTGAGATCAGGTCGGCAGGGGAGGGCAGTTGGGGCCAACCAGGGCAGCAGGGGAGGGCAGTTGGGGTGATTAGGCAGGCAGGCAGGTGAGTGGTTAGGAGCCAGCAGTCCCAGATTGCGAGAGGGATGTCCAACTGACGGTTTGGGCCTAAACCAGCAGTCGGACATTCCCTAAGGCGTCCCTGACTGGAGAGGGTGCAGGCTGGGCTGAGGGACACCCCCCCATGCATGAATTTTGTGCACAGGCCACTAGTATCTTTATAAAATTACATTATGTGTATTTGTTTGTGGCATGTAAGAATTTGGTTTAATTTGTAAATTCATATTATTGTCCAGCATCCTTACTTAATTCTTACATTTCTAATAATATTTAAGAGTTTCTTGAATTTTATGTGTAGATAGTCATGTTATTTGTGGATAATAAAAACTTATATTTTTATTTCTCATCTTAAAATTATTTCTTTTATTTTGTTACTGCATTGGCTAGTACAAAGTTGAATAGATGTAGTTAGTGATAGTGGATATCCTTTTCTTTTTCATGACTTTACATAGAACACTTATAAGTTTTACCATTGAATATAATTCTTGTTATGCATTTTTGATTGTGGGAAATATAGAAAGGATTTTTTGTGTTTCGGCACAGTTAGGGTTTTCTGAGCAAATTATACTGAAACTTAGGCCCTGAACTAAAAAAAGTTAATTTATGACTGATTTGATAGTGAGAGACTATCTTGAGAAATTTACCTCCCAGATGCACGTGCTTACTTTTTGTTTCTTTTTTAATTTTTATTTATTGATTTGGCAGTGAGAGAGAGATTGATTTATTCTTTCACCCACTCATGCATTCATTGGTTGATTCTTGTATGTGCCCTGGTGCCCTGATGGGAGATCAAATCTGCAACATTGACACTCCAGCCAACTCCAGGGTGTTGTGTTTAGTTTTCAAGTGGATGATTTAGATTCAGGATCATGGAGACATCCTTTTAATGGTAAAGCTGAAGTCACTAGTCTTCTCTCTTCTGAAGAGATTTATTTTTGTTGTTGTTTTTTTGTAATCTATTCTATTATTTTATTTTAAATTTATCTCTATTGTTCAAAGTATTACATTTGTCCCCCCCTTTGATCTCCTCCACCCTGCACTCCCTCTCCCACCCCAGGCCTAACACACTTATTGTCTGTGTCCATGAGTTATGCACATATGCACATAAGTTCTTCGGTTTACCTCTTCCTGTTCCCTGCCCCTTTCCTCTGAAATTTGTAAGTCTGTTCTATGCTTCTGTGTCTCTGGATCTACTTTGTTCATCAGTTTATTTTGTTCATTAGGTTCCACATATGAGTGAGATCATGTGATACTTATCTTTCTCTGACTGGCTTACTTCTCTTAGCATAATACCTTCCAGGTCCCTCCATGCTATCTCAAAAGTTAAGAGGTCTTTCTTTTTATAGCTGCATAGCATTCCACTGTGTAATGTACCACAAGAGACATATGAAAAAAATGCTCAATGTCACTAATTATCAAAGAGATGCAAATTAAAACAACAATGACACCACCTCACACCTGCCAGAATGCCTACAATTAATAAATCAACAAACAACAAGTGCTGGTGAGGATGTGGAGAAAAAGGAATCCTAGTGCACTCCTGGTGGGAATGCAGACTGGTGCATCCAAGAAGGAAAACGGTGTGTTTTCTCAAAAAAATAAAAATGTATCTACTATTTGACCCAGTCTTTCCACTTCTAGAAATATATACTAAGAATCCCAAAACACCAATCAGAAAGAATATATGCACCCCTGTATTCATAGCGGCATTATTTACCGTAGCTAAGATTTGGAAACATCCCAAGTGCCTATGAGTAGATGAATGGATGAAGAGATTTATTTTCATTCAAAAAGATAAGCATGAGGACCAAGGATCCTGCCCAAGGAGCAAAGGTTTTCTCCCATTCTTTCAGAAGGGGTGAGGAGATGTCTGTCTCTCTTCTATATAAGTGCCCAAGTCTATATTCCTGGGATTCCTTGTCTGTATTAGACCCCATTATATATAGGATTTATCATCAGGTTCTCATTGCCTCACTTTAGGGATAAGAATTGGAGCAAATAGGAACAGGCACATTATTTGTTGTATGTAGATAATTTTCTCTGCTCTAGATACTGTGTTTTTATTCCATATCACATTAATAAATGAAGATATTAACATTTTATCTGATTGACAGAATTCCCATCTAGTCTCAGTTTACTGAGAATTGTTGTCATGAACAGTATTAAATTTTAGCAATTGCTTTTCTGAATCTATTGAGATGATCATAGGTTCTCCAGAATTTTAATATCAAAATTGTAATTTCATTTTTTAATGCCTTAAACATCACCCTATAATAATTTTTATTTTATATAGTCAATGCTTGTTTGGATATTTCCAAATACTTACCTGTTTCTTAGTTTATAATTCTGTTTGATCTTCAAGTCTTACTTCCAGATTCAGTTTCCTTTTCCTTGAATAATATTTTTTCTAGGTTTACTAAAAAACAACTGTTAGTGAAACTGTCAGTATTTTTTTAAATTTAAAAATGTGTTCATTTCTGCTCACTTTTTTTTTAACAAAAAAAAAAAAAACAACCCACCAGGCTTTTATTGTTCTCATGTCAAAGGCGGGTCTTTGCAGGACGGGGGAGTGAGTTTTGACAGCAGGGAGCAAGCCCCTACTTGCCAGCGATGAGTGGGTCCGCAGGACCATAATGACCGAATCCCCGCGCAGGAACATCTTGGAGATGTAGCGGTCCTTGTTGACTGGCTTGGACTTCTTCTTGCCCTTGCCACTCTTGGGGACCTCGGTCCACATCTCCTTCACATTCTCCAGCACCATGTTGCAGTACCTGTCAAAAGCCTTCACCCGGCCCAGGAGCTTCTTGTTGTTGGGACAGTTGATGAGCACCTGGGTGTTGTTCTTGACGAACTGCGTGAGCACGGAGAGTGGGCCCGTGTTAAACTCTTCCTCCTCCCGCTTCTGCAGCTCCTCCGAGTTCATCTCACCCTTGGACTTGTTGAGAAGGCTCTTGGCCGGAATCGAACCTGGGACCCTTGAGTCCACAGGCCGACGCTCTATCCACTGAGCCAAACTGGTCAGGGCTCCTTCACTTTTTTTTTTTTTTTGATGTGTTATAATGTTGCTGTTTTTCTTTTTATTGTTGTTTTTAATCCTCACCCAAAGATATACACTTTTTTCCATTGCTTTTCAGAGAGAGCAGAAGGGAGGGAGGGAAAGAGAGAGAGGAATGTCAATATGAGAGAGACACATTGACTGGTTGCCTCCTGCACGCATCCCAGCTGGGGACCAGGAATAGAGCCTGTAACCGAGGTACGTGCCCTTGACCAGAATCAAACCAGCAACCCTTCAGTCCTCAGGCTGATGCTCTAACCACTGAGCCCAGCTAGGGCTAGTTTTCCTGTCTTTAAACCAGTTTGATAATTGTATTCTCTCGACAATTTGAATACATTCATAGGCCATTTGGCTTCTATTATTGTGATTAACAGACTAATGCTATCAGTTTACTACTTTTTCTTTGCGAGTAATCTGACATTTCTCTCTGGTTATTTTTATAGTCTATATTTCAGTGGTGTCATGCATTATCGGTCCAGTGGGTCTAGGTGTAGATTGATTATATTAATTCTTTCGGTACATTTTATGCTTTGTGTATCTGAGGCTTTATAAAGAATAAAATATTAATAATTGTTAGTTTTATAAACATTGCTTCTCCCTTATTTCTCTGTCCCATTCCTCTGAAATTGCCATTAGTCATACACTGGGATTTTTATTTCTGTTAGCTGTTTCTGTGTAAATTTCCTGCATATTTACCTCTTCTTTATGTATCTGTTTTGCTTTTTTAGGTGTTATTTTCATTCCTTTTCTATATCACTTTTTTTTTTAGCTTTTATTTTATTTTTTGGAAATACTTTCTAATTTCTAAATTATAGTTAATCTACAATGTTATTTTGGTTTCAGGTGTACAACCCATTTATATAGCCCTAGCTGGTTTTGCTCAGTGGATAGAGTGTTGGCCTTTGGACTGAAGGGTCCCAGGTTTGATTCCGGTCAAGGGCTCAATCCCTGGCCCTGACCCTGTGTACAGGAGGCAACCAATTGATGTGTCTCTCTCACATTGATGTGAAGGCTCCATCCAGTCTTCTTGTGAGCAAGGTGAGTGCACACCTCTATGCTTTCTCCTCTAGTTTTTCTACTTTTTGGTGAGTTTTAGGGCTAACAGAAATATTGTAAAACTTAGTGTCTTCTTATGTAGCTTAAATATTTAACAATTGTCATACTTGTTTCTCTTTCCAGAGCACTTGCATTTCTACAGCCTTGCTTTAAGTACTTCCAGGGTAAGAACACATCAGGATGGGGTAGGGTGGAGCAGAGAGAGGAAGGAAATTTGGCTTTGCCATCAGATAGGCTTGCTGAGCCGTTTAGAGGTGGTGGTGCTATTTGAAGGGAGATGTTTCAAAACAGAGACTTGGGCCCTTAAAATAGGGCATAGTAAGCATGAGAGATACACTTTTGATCCCAGAGTATATTTCAAAACATTTTATGAAGGTGAGAATGAGTCAGGGAGAAATGAAAAAGAAAAATAGGGTTTCGTTCAGTCCCGTTACTCTGCCTATTGCTGAGAATCTCTCCCTTCCTGCTTAGTCATGATCTTTCTTTGGAAATAGTGGTATCCATGTTTAGCAGTCTTGCCAAATGAGACAGATTTCTGATTTTTAAAAGAGAGTCCAATGATCTCAAATGGTTTTTTTCCACTTTGATTTAAATATGTGTTTCGGCTATTCCAGAATATATATATTTAAGTATTCTAAAATCTACACTAATAAAAGACAAACATGCAAATTGACCGTACCTTCGCTATGCCTTAAGCCACGCCCGCCAGCCAATCAGAGTGACTATAAGCAAATTAACCCAACCAAGATGGTGGCTGGCAGCCACGGAGCTGAAGCAAGCAGGAGGCTTGGTTGCCCCGGCGATGGAGGAAGCCAGGCTTCCCGCCTGCAGCGGCCGGCTCTGAGCTCCACTCAAGGCAACAAAGTTTCAATTATGGAAGATAAATAAACCCCAGATACCTGCTTTCAGCCGGCCGTGGCCACGGAGCTGGAATGAGCAAGAGGCTTGGGTTGCCCCTGGCGATGGAGGAAGCTGAACTTCCTGCCCGCCCTGGCCAGCTCTGAGCTCCACTCAAGGCTACAAAGTTTCAATTATAGAAGGTAAATAAATCCAAGAATAAAAAAGAAAAAGAAAAAAAGGAGAGGCTGGGAGCTTCCATCACCGGGGGGGCTTGGCCAGCCTGAAAACGGCCCTCAGCCCCTCACCCAGACTGTCCAGGCACACCTAAAGAGGGTGTGGCCAGCCTGAAAACAGCCATCAGCCCCTCACCCAGACTGGCCAAACCTCCATGGGGTGAGGGTCCCCACTGGGGGGGGGGGGAGCTTGACCAGCCTGCAAACACCCATAAGCCCCTCACCCAGGCTGGCCAGGCACCCCAGCGGGACCCCCCCACCCTGATCCGGGACACCCTTCAGGGCAAACCAGCCAGCCTCCACCCGTGCACCAGGCCTCTATTCTATATAATAAAAGGGTAATATGCAAATTGACCCTAACAGCAGAATGACTGGGAATGACTGGTCATTATGACACACACTGAGCACCAGGGGGCAGATGCTCAATGCAGGAGCTGTCCCTTGGTGGTCAGTGTGCTCCCACAGGGGGAGCTCTGCTCAGCCATAAGCCAGGCTGATGGCTTCCAGCACAGCGGTGGTGGTGGGAGCCTCTCCCACCTCCTCAGCAGCACTAAGGATGTCAGACTGCAGCTTAGGTCTGCTCCCTGCTGGTAAGTGGACATTCCCCGAGGGCTGCCGGGCTGCCAGAGGGATGTCTGCCTGCCATCTTGGGCCCAATCCCCCAGGGAGCGGGCCTAAGCCAGCAGGTGGACATCCTCCGAGGGGTCCCAGACTGCAAGAGGGCATAGACCGGGCTGAGGGACCCCCCCAAGTGCACAAATTTTTGTGCACCAGGCTTCTAGTCTATATATATAAAAGCCTAAGTGACCATTTGACTATTTGATTGTCTGACTGGTAGCTATGATGCACAATGACCACCAGGGGGAAGACGCTCAACGCAGGAGATACCAAGCTGTGGTGACTTGGCAGCTGTGGTTCTCAGGTGCCGCACCCAGAACCAGAGAGGAGGGAGCCGGATTCCGGGGTACATCACCTGAGAACTGCCCTCTCACAATCCAGGACCCCTCGGGGGATGCTGGAGAGCTGGTTTCAGCCCGATCCCTGCAGGCCAGACCAAGGGACTCCACCGGTGCACAAGTCCATGCACTGGGTCTCTAGTATACATATGTTTAAGTGTTAAGGATAGAATGTAACATACTAACAAGTAAATTCACTAACCTGCACTCAGGGATCAATGTGAAAATTCCTGTTTGTGAATCACAACATTGTTTTTTAGGTTGATTGATACCAAACAGCAAGGAAAGGAGGATTTAGTGACATAATTTAAAAACTTTTCAAGTCATTTAAAGAGAATAAATAAACCTTTTCACATTTATGTTTTCTTTCTGAAAAATTATTCTCTGTATTCATCATAAAAACAAGAAAGATATCTAATTTAAAAAGTGTTAGAAATATATAACACTTGGAAATATGGTGAGTTCTACTGCATAGTACATTCCAGAAATAAACCTGTACTTCTCATACAATAAAAAAGGGTTGTGCTGCAACCTTGTGAGATAGCAAAGGAAAACATATCTAGTTAAACTGAAATAGAAATAGCTTTTAATCAAATACCGATAGTGAAGGGATAAATTCAATCTATAAAAATAACTGGACACCATGACAGGCTGAGTTTTAATCCTGTTACATGGGAAGAAGGCACATGCTAAGCTGGAAATTACTGCAATTACCTACCCTGGTGATTTACAGGATGGGTGAGAAAAAAGTAATGAAACCAATTTCTCTCTCACTTGCTCTGCAGGGCCCCTTGGGTCTTTGAATGTAGAGAATGCTAGACAGCAAAGGGACCTAATGCTAAAAAAACACCACAAAAGTGTTAAGAAATCTAATAAAACAATCTGAGCAGAATAAGGAGAGGAAAGTTAAAATTTTAGAAAGTTGTGTTTATGAAACCCTATCCACCAGAATTTTTTACAGCCCTCCCTCTGTGCTGTGCAGCTAGCTCCTTTTGCCCCTCCATCCCTTCATTTCAAAGAGGGCGAGACCTTCTCTTAGAAGAAATAGCATGGTCAATGTTCTTTGAGCCCGACATTCACCATGTGTCTCTGTGGATCTGAATGGGGAGGGTCCTCATTTTCTTATTTGGCCACTCTTAGTGGTTCCTAAAATAGACTTTATACTTTTAGGATAAAATCTGTCTCCTGTTTTCTAAGATTGATATTTCTTATGAGATCTTTTTATATATTTTAAAATCATTCTTTGTTAGGTGGAAATTAAGCAGTACCATGTTATAAAATGAGTCTGGGTTGGAGAGAAAACAAGTGGCTACAATCATATACACTGAGTGGCCAAATTATTATGACTGTCCAGATTATTATGACCACCCCATCAGTACTACATTGACACTTCCAAAAATACTGAATATTGAAAACTTCCTAAGCAAATATTCTCAAGGTTTTATTATTATTATTATTCGCATAACTAATTCACTTCATTATACTGATGGGGTGGTCATAATAATCTGACTGGGCCACTCAGTGTAATTATCCTACACATTCTGACTTAATCATCTCCAACCTGGGGCACCTGTCTCTGGGTCCTCATTCCTTCTCTTGCAAATTACCTCTTTCAGAACTTCAAAACCTTCTCGTGACCTCCTAACTTAACCCCTCTGGTCTGGTCCCACTGTGATTGGGGAAATGCCTTTCTCTGTTGCTAGTGGGAATGGGGTGCCATGTGAATAAGCATTTCTGGAGGCCTCCACAGGAGGATGAGATGTGGCAGGAAGTTTTATTTGCATAGAATTATATTCCTGGGTTTCCAAAGTCCCATTTCCCTTAAACCAGTCTTAGAAGAGGTGCAGCTTGGAATTCAGCAGGCCTAAAGCAAAGCCATGATTCCACATTTCCATTCTATGGTGGAGCTGGGTCCTACACAGGATTAGGCTAGTCATAGTCCATTAGTCCAGTGTGTGGCAGGGGGTCCCCATGGCTGTGGGCCTTGTGAGCAAATGCAGGTGAGCCAAAAGAGCATGCCCCCTGCAGCAAGAGTCCCAAGAGAGCAAAAAGAGAGAACTCCTTTGTTTAGGATCTTAAGTGTCTCAAATCGTTCTGTGCTTGCAGTGGCCACACCTACTCTGACCAGTGGCCTGTTCCCAGGTGTGACTGACAGACAAGTACCTTCCCTATGTTAGCCAGACTTTACTGGGCATGTGTCTATTTGGCCTTCCTTTTGCTCCTCCCCAGTTAATTAATAACCAGGTTATTGCAATACTATCACCACTACATATGAGTTCCTTTCCTAATATTGATTCTCCTTCCCATTCCTGATGTGAATTCCTTTTGAAGACCTGGGCTCTATGAATGTGCCTTTCCACTTCCTTTTATCTCTCCCTGTCCTCTCTCTGTCCCCCTCCCCTGTCACCACATTCCCATTCAGTGGCTCACAGGGACACCCTTCCCAGATAGCTAGCATTCAGCAGGTATGGCAACTGCCTCCTCCCAGCAATATCCTTTGATAGGCTTTGCCTTTGCTTTGGTGTGTGGGGAGAAATAGAGAGCAACCGTTATTTGATCACCTAAGTTATTTATTCATAGAGGGACTTACCTGCTGATCTATGAACATAAATTCACAGGGATGTTAAAGAACAAAATTTAGCTGAGTAAGTTTGAAGATCTAATTGGCTTTATTAAGTGATTCATGAATCAGGCAGCATCCTGCATAGCAATTAAAAGGGTATTCTGAGAAGTTTTTCAAAATGGACAGTTTTATAGGAAGAAAGGTTGGGCAAGGATACAGATTGCCTCTTCCTTCTTTGGGGAATGGTACGGGTACACATGACAGGTTACTTCATTAGTTTTGACCAGAAAATTCTAGAATCGTTGATTAAGATTATGCTTCCGGGAAAAGTTGAAGTTGATTAAGATTATGCTTCCGGGAAAAGTTGAAGCAGAAATTAGGTCAGGTATTAACTCTAGGTTTGTGATTTCCTCTTTAGCAGGGAAAAAAGGGGCTTAAACCATGAGGTCCCAACTCATTAAAATGAATGAAAATTCCATGTCTTTCTACCCTTCTAAATTTACCAGTCTTTTCAATTAGCTTCATAGCACAGCTCACTTAGAAGCAATTACTATAAAGTTTGAATATGTTCTGGTAGTTTGTGGCAGATTGGTAACCTGTCTCTGGAGTTTTTTTTTATCTTATAAATCCAACTAAATTCTAATTGCCATCGACTGTTGGACTCCAAGTGACTCCCGGCTTGCTGAGGTAAACAAATCTGTAGCTTACCTGTGCCCAATGGTGTCAGTTACACGAGAAAGGCTCTCTCGTGAGATGGCTTCCCTTGGGACTTTGGTGGCTCTTCTGATCACTTACTTGGGGCTCCTATGTCACCATTTTGCTTAGGAATCTGTTCAAGATCTTCCCAAGTTACCCAACAACCACCTCCAGTGGCTCCCTTTTTGTCTTCCAACTTCCTTAAGTATCATGGCCCAGTGGGATCTAAGAGCCGGTAAGGTAAGGTTATCGTATGGCTCTTTTTCTTATTTTGCTATTTTTCAGGTGAAGGCAAAGACTAAAGCTGTTTCACTTCTTTCATTTTGACGAATATTTCTTTGGAACGCACTTGTCTAACCCATCCCGAGAGACTTCATTAAGGTCTGATTTAGCAATAACAGGAATTGAAGAAATTTGAAACTTAAATATAATAACTACCTGTCATGACTGGTTAAATATATGACAGTGATGCCACAGTGCCATAATACTAGTACTTTCCATTAATCAGAACACTGTCTTCCCTATCTTGTGCAGTCTAATTAAAATCAGCCTCCACAGCAATTGTTTCACCTTGTCTTCCTCATATCGTTTCATTCCATCTGACCCTCTGAGATTCTAAAGCAGCTTTCTTATACTGTCAAGGTCAAGGTATGCTGTCACAGTCATATTACTTGAGCAGTCAGTCATCACTCACTTGTTCACATACAATTACAAAAAAGTAGAGTTTCAGCCAATTAGAAAGAGGTTTCTCAATCCATCAAAGACTACCTTATGCTTAAAGAGAAGAAATGAGCACACTTAAAAAAAAAAGTAGTTATGTGAAAGCCTATTTTTCAAATAGAGAAATACTTTGTAAAAGTTATGAATGTTTAAAAACAGGACTCAATCACCTTATTTTTTTTAGGGTGAAATGGTTTCCTGATAGGCTATCTGAAACTCAGAGTACCCTACATTCATGACCATTATATTTAAACTAGAGGCCTAGTGCACGAAATTCATGCACTGGGAGGGAGGGGTCCCTTAGCCCGGCCTGCACCCTCTTGCAGTCTGGGACCCCTCGGGGGATGTCCTACTGCCGGTTTAGGCCCGATTCCCCCAAGGGGATCGGGCCTAAACCGGCAGTAGGACATCCCTCTTGCAATCTGGGATCCCTCACTCCTAACCGCCTGCCTGCTCGCTCCTAACCACCTGCTTGCTTGCTCCTTACCACTTGGCTTGCCACTCCTTAATGCTGCCACTGTGGCAGGAGAGGTTCCTGCCACCGCCGCTACACTCACCAGCCATGAGCCTGGCTTCTGGTTGAGTGGTGCACCCACTGTGGGAGTGCACTGACTACCAGAGGGCAGTTCCTGCATTGAACATCTACCCCTTAGTGGTCAGTGCATGTCATAGTGACTGGTCGTTCCAGTTGTTCTACCATAACAGTCGCTTAGGCTTTTATATATATACTAGAGGCCCCGTGCATGGATTTGTGCACGGGTGGGGTCCCTCAGCCTGGCCTGCACCCTCTCGCAATTCGGGACACCTTGGGGGATGTCGGACTGCCAGTTTCGGCCCGAAACCCGCAGGCCAGTCTGAGGGACCCCACTGGTGCACGAATCCATGCACCGGGCCTCTAGTATGCATATAAGATCTTTGATTAATCTCTTCCTGCCCTCCCCCCTCCCCATTCCCACTGAGATTCATCAGTCTGTTCCATGTTTCCATGCCTGTGCATTGAGCGTCTGCCCCCTGGTGGTCAGTGCGCATCACAGCGAATGGTCAGATGGTTGCTTAAGCTTTTATATATATAGAGAGATATATAGATTCCTTAGATAGGTGGAGAGGAGAAGAGCAGGACTCTGACCTGAGCTGGGCTTTTGAAACTCTTTGGGTTGGTAACTACTTCTAGGAAATGGCACAGTGGGGAGCTAAATTTGGTGCCAGAGTATAAGTCAGTAAAATCTAGAACCAAACAACTAGATTGAACAAGACATTGGTCTGAAGGAGAAGAGGGAACAGCAGAGAAACGACTGTGGTTGGAGACAGAGCACGTGAGTTTTTGAGAGTGGGTGGTAGAGAGAGCGAGGCTCCACTGTGCAGGGTGTCCGTGGCCACTTTGGATGGGTGAGGGAGCTTCTAAGTGCACTGGGCAGATTAGCTTCTCCTTTATTGTGACTTAAGCTTGAGATATGCTTAAGAGCAGAGTGTAGGACAGGATGCTAATTCCAGCTTACAGTCTTACCTTGGAAGCTCCTGTAAGCTAACTGTGCTTGAGGACACCCAGGGTCATTAAAAGCTGGCAGAGACTCACCACCAAGATAAGCCATGGGAAAAATGTGAAATGGTGGGGTTTTGTCAAAGTCATTCTCCCCTCTTCTTCTTTACTCCCAAGCAGCAAGTCCCTTATGTGGAGGTGGGGGATGAGATAGGGGGGTATCCACAGGCATTTCCTGCCTTTTAGATAAATGGTTCTTAAAATGAGGTCCCAGGACCCTGAAGAATCCTGAACCCTTTCAGGAATCTCACAAGCTCAAAACTACTCCTAAAAATACTAAGATATTATTTCCCCCTTTCCCATCTCATTTTCTCATTAGCGTGCAATGTGTTATGGTAGCAGATTGCATGCAGAAACAGATATGAGAATTTGGCTGCTTTCTATGAAGGCATTTATTATTTGCAAAAATGTAAAACCATGTCTCCCTTCTCAAAAAAAATATATTTTGCTTTGGTAAATTTAGTTACTTTCTCATAAAAATATGTTACTTTTATGAACACATTAAATGTGCTTATTATTGTTAGTTTTAAGTAAATTTTAAAAATGTCTCAGTTTTAATATCTAATATTGTATATCACATAAACGAAAGCTTTGGGGTCTACAATACATTTTTTGAGTATAAAGAGGTCTTGAGAGCAGAAAGTGGGACACGTTGCTGTAGGTCTGTGACTCCCATGCTCCCTGTCCTAACATTCGGCAGAGTTGGCATCTGGTTCTGTGATGCAGTGTTGAGGGCTCTCTGTGGACTCCTCTTGAAATCTCTCCCAATCAGCTTATCACTGACGTCGGAAGTACCACCATTTATAATTTCTTCATTTGGGGTAAGTAATATAATGATACCATAATCAGCAACGGCATAAGAAGACATTAGGTCAGCAATTCCCAAACTTGGAAGAACATACGAATAATAATGTGAATAATTTGTAAAATGGAGATTAGTCATCCCTTGTCCTTTGGAATCAATTTGGAGGCTATGACTCAAAAATCTGCGTTTTCACCTGGTCTTCAGGTTATTCTTTGCTAGGCAGTTGCAGGTCACACTTTTCTAATTTAATGGCCTATTTGGCTTACTCACTGCATGATCACATCTACAGGAAAGCACATAATATGCAATGTGATTTCAATAAAGATCCGCCCGATGCAAGGATGAGGTAGTACTGCTTCAGGTGCATAGGGGAGAGAATCTCAGCCACTGCCTGTGAGTCTGACTTTAGGAGGCGAAGTTGAAATCAGAAGCCAGGACAACTTCAGGGCACTGTGAGCCTCAGGAAGGAAGGGTAAGGAGAACAGAAAACAGAGGGGATGGACAGAACCAACATTACTGCCTGAGTCTTTACTGTGGGTCTGACATTACGCTAAGACTTTACATAGTTCTCCTTATCATAATTCTCCCACCAACCTTAAAAGAGGAACATTATTATCTCCATTTTGCCGTCAGAAATATTCTCTCCCCACCTCCTCCCTTCAGCCTATAGCAGAAGTACTTAGGTGAGACACTTGACCTTAACAAATAAAATATTTTACTCTTTCCTCCTCACCCATCCTCTTCATCTGTCAAATGGAGAAGATGTTCTGAAGCTGGTGGAGGGATTTTGGAAAAGTCTACCAAGTATCCAGTTTTCCATTTTTCCTAAGACTATGTGCTAGCTTTCTGGCTGCAAATCTGTGCATTTCTGTTACCAGACTTATGGGCTTCTGACGCTGAGCCCTTTCTTGTCCGTTTGATTAGAGTGGCCACTTTCACTGCTGCAGGTGTCAGATGGGTGATCCCCCAGGTCCCGTGCTGGGAATGGCTCATTTATTACTACATCTATCCACATCACCCATCTATGTCTACCTCTTACTATATCTCACTACAGCTATTTCTTACTACCTCAGTTATGGCTCAAGCCAGTTCAAGGGCATCTACTTTTCTTCTCTCCTTCAGATAAGGTTGCCATATTTAGCAAAATCCAACAAAACAACAAAATTATGATGAATAGTTAAATTTTAGATCAACAACACATACTTTTTAGTATACGTATGTCCCTTGCAACATTTATGACACACTTACCTAAAAATTATTCATTGCGTATCTGAAGCTCAAATTTAATTGGATACCTTGTATTTTATCTGGCCATTCTTTAGAAAAAAATTAGTGCTCCACAACTCCTTTTCTAGCTGTACTCCCAAGAGCAGCAACTTTCTCCTCTTTGTTGTTGGTTTTTAAAAATGTCTCTTTCCACATTTAGGGAAAGAGGCAATTACCATGTTGTTGCTGGGAAAAGGGGCTCAGAGAGGTGAGCGTGTCCACTTCAGACCATTAGCATGTGGTAGTCCTTGGACTCAAGCGTGTGTGCGCTTGCTTCCAAACTTATTTCCTCCCCCTTATTCTTCCTCCATACCACCAAATGCAATGGGGAAAAGGAATGTGTCAGTCAGATTCTACCCATTTCTCATAAAATTTCTCTTGTCTCTCTGTGTTAATTAGAGCATATTTTAAGTCACTCAAACAAAGTTGCTAAAAATATAGCATTGCAGCTCTAGTCTAGGAGATCATTCTAAAACCCATGTTTCTTCTATTAAGTGGGTTCCCCTTCTCAGGGTTACCACCATGCCCCCCTTCCAGCTTTGGGAAGGCCAAATGCATAAGCAAGTCCAAAGCAAAAATTGGTATTTTAAAGTGGCATAGAAATTGCACTTTCCACTTAGGAAACACTCCATCTAGTTACATATGATTCTCTTCTTTAATCTGTTAATGTAGTTAAGTTAATTAGTATAATTTCTGGCATCACACCAATCTTGTATTCCTGAAATGAACTCAAATTAATCATGATGCATTATGACTCTGAATACAGTTCCAAATTTAGTTTGCTCACATTTTGTGGGGATTGTTGCATTTATACACATGAGTGAGATGGTCTATAAGTTTTCCTTTTTATATTGCCCGTACATTATACCAGACTTATAAAAAGTGTATAGAATATACATTTCTATGTTCTTGTCTCAGAAAGAGTTTGTGTAAGTAGGATTTATTTTGAAATGTTGGTATAACTGTGGTAAATGCTTTTGGACAGTTTTTAAATGACTGGTTTTCTTTAGTGACATATAGCAATTCATTTTCTATTTAATATTGAGTCAGCTTTAAAAGTTTCTATTTTCTTTTTAAAAAAAATATATTTTATTGATTTTTAACAGAGAAGAGGGGAGAAGAATAGAGAGTTAAAAACATCGATGGGAGAGAAACATCGGTCAGCTGCCTCCTGCACACCTCCTACTGGGGATGTGCCTGCAACCATGGTACATACCCTTGACCGGAATTGCACCTGGGACACTTAAATCTGCAGGCCAACGCTCTATCCACTGAGCCAAACCGGTTAGGGCAAAAAGTTTCTATTTTCTAAAAATATGTCTGTTTTATCTAAGTCTTCTAATTTATGTCATAAAACTTTTATAGTATTAACTTATTTTATAAATCCCTTTTAAATATTTTTTATTTTTAATGTTGTTTATATGTGTCACTTCTCTTTCCATTTCTCTCTCTTTTTGTTTGTCAGTATTATGAATATTTCATCTTTGGTTTCTTGATACTCTATTGTGGTGTAGTTTTTAAAAAAATTAATTATTGCCATTCTCATCTTTATTTCATTATTACTGCCTTCTTTTAGCTGATACTTTTCTAACTTCTCAAATGTATGCCAGCTTACTGTTCTTCCTTCGTAATATAAGCATACAAGGTTATAAATTTCCTTCAATATTGCTTAAGCTACAGTTAAAATTTTCAGTATCAAGTTTTTCAGTATTTCTCAGTTCTAAGTATTTTATAATTTCCTTTATGATTTCTTTTTGGCCTTTGAGTCATTTGGTTGTGCGTTTTGAAATTTCCAAATTATGAAGTCTTAAAATTTTCTTTTTATTTTTAATTTATACTTCAGTTATATTAAGAGCAAAACTTATAGGGTGCATGATCTTGGATCTTTAAAATATTTGCAGATTTTGTCCTATACTTTCACTTTACCATATATATTTTTAAATGATTGCTTCCTTTGGAAACATTTATTTCAAGAAATAAAAGACATTAGTTCACAGTCCTAGGTAACAGTTGTGTTAAGTGAAAATAACCCCCTCAGTATTACACATTACATATTACATGTTACACATTACACGTTACAGTTCCCTTTTTCTTCTAACAGCTCCACAGTAGCTATCTAGTTCTTAACACATCTGCGGCCTAAGCAATGCTCTGTTACCAGCTTGGCCTCAGTGTGCTGAAGCACAGCCCCTCTGATAGTAACTAGCCCCGAATTCCCACTCAGGGTTCTCAGGGAAGCCATTCCTGTCTATGCCTTTTAATCTTTGGTCACTGAGGACTAGCCTCCTGCTTCCATTTTTTCCTCTTCCATCCTCATTACCCTCTGCTGCCTCTCATCCTCTGATTCTCCGACCACCTCTGACCACTGTGTCCTCCAGCATCCCAGGATTCCCTTTAAACCTAGTTCTTATCACTCCCCTGAGACAAAACACGATGAAGACTTTGAGTCTAACAGCTAGAAAATTGTTGATTTTCTCTTTATAGTCTGCGACTTGACCGTGATGATTTCTCCCTCCTTTTCCCCCTATCTTTGAACTATAATTGACCATAACATTATATAAGTTTAAGGTGTAAAAGGTGTTGATTTGACACCACGTATTGCAATATAATTACTACCATAGGTTTAGCTAACACCTCTATCACATCACATAACTACCATTTCATTTTTCTGTGGTGAAAACATTAAAGATCTACTTTGTTAACAATTTTCAACTACATAACATGATACTGTTAATTATAATCACAGTACTGTGCATTTCATCCCCAAAACTTATTTACTTCTCACTGGAAGTTTGGACCCTTTGTCAACATCTCCTCAATTCTCCCACCCCCAGTACCTGGTAGCCACCATTCTATTCTTTATTTCTATGAATTTGACTGTGTTAGATTCCACAGATATGTGAGATAATACAGCATTTTTGTCTTTTCTGACTCATTTCACTTAGTATAAAGCCCTCAAGTTTTATCCTTGTCACAAAAGACAGAATTTCCTTCTTTCCTGTGGCTGAATAATATTTCAATATATATATTCTCATCTTCTTTATCCATTCATTCTTTGACAAACACTTACTTGTTTCCATATTTTAGTTATTGTGCATAGCACAGCAATAGACCAGTGGAACAGAATAGAGAGTCGAGAAATAAAAGCCTGCTTATACAATCAACTAATATCGGACAAGAGCTGAGAACACTCAGTGGGGAAAGTGCATTCTCCTCCCAATCCTCTTCAAACTACTGTAGCAGAGCTCTAGCTGTCACTTGTCCCTGCAGAGAGAGAAGGAATATATCCATAGTGGCCTCAGTAACACAGTCTGTCCACAAAACGAGTTATGGGCAACACAGGAATGATGTCTTCCTGTGTCTTTTCTTAGGTCTTGGGTCAATCTTCAGACCTGTCCATGAAGACAGAGCTAAAACCAGTCTTTTGCCAATTCTGCCAATTTACCTAGAGTTCAGGTACAGTTCATTCCAATATGCTTTGTTTCTAGAGATTTCTGTAACTATAATCCATTTACTACAGGGCATACCAGATAATCTTTCTTACATGTAAATCTAATTATTTCTCCCCACTACTTAAAACTTTTCAAAGGCTCTGTAAGGCGCCTAAAGTAAATTTCAGATACTTCAAAAATAGTGTATAATCCCTGGCACCATCTAGTCAAAGCTTCTCTCTCAGATTCAACTCCACTCCTTGGTCCCATTCCTGGTGTACTCTCTATATTGCAAGTTCTGCACCAACTTTTTAAAAAATATATATTTTATTGATTTTTTTACAGAGAGGAAGGGAGAGGGATGGAGAGTTAGAAACATAGATGAGAGAGAAACATCGATCCGCTGCCTCCTGCACACTCCCTACTGGGTATGTGCCCACAACCAAGGTACATGCCCTTGACCGGAATCGAACCTGGGACCTTTCAGTCTGCAGGCCGACACTCTATCCACTGAGCCAAACCGGTTAGGGCTGCACCCACTTTTTCTACTAGGCTTTGGCACACTGATCTTTCTGCCTGGAATGCCCCTCCCTACCTGTTCACCTGGTAACCTCCCACGAATCCTTCAGTTCTACACGTAGACGTCATTTCCTGCAGGAAGCTTTCCATAAAACACCCTCTCCCACCAGGTCTGGAATAGGTGCCTCTCCTATGTGATATGATAATTCCCTGGACATCCCATATGAGTGCCCTTACTACACTATATGAAAATTGAATGCTCATGTGCCTGTATCTCCCACTGGACTCCAAGCTTTATGAAGGTAGTTCGCTGTTGTTTCTCTTGTGTTTGGCACACAATAGACAATAACACTTGATCAACAGATATTATGTTCACAATTCTAATAGTTTAATGGAGGGTGGGAAAGATGTCGCTTATCACTATCAGATATAAAAGGGGAGGGTGCTTTTGTTCTGGCTCAGCTTCATTTAGTTTTTAATCACACAATCACGGGGAGCCTCAGTTTCCTATTCTGTAAGTTAAGAAAATAATTGATTTTCTCACAGGGATATTTAGGTAATTGGAAGAGATAATGAGATTGCTTTATGAAGTACAAAACACTATACTGGAGGGTGTTATTATAATCAGACATTTCTTCTAGTTTTCCACTTGTGCTTTGAAAGCCAAGCATCTCTCTCTCTCTCTCTCTCTCTCTCTCTCTCTCTCTCTCTCCCTCCCCCTCTCTCTCTCTCTCTCTCTCTCTCTCTTTCTCTCTCCCTCCCTCCCCCTCTCCCTCTCCCCCTCTCTCTCTGTCTTTCTCTCTTTTCACAATTACTAATTAGGAAATTAAAGGTTTAACCCTTTACTTAGGGAATCTCGGGCATTTGAGATGAAATTTTTTAAGTAGGCAGATTGGTCATGAAGTGAAGACTGGGAGGTTGATTGGCCCAGCAGTCTTTCACTAGAAGCCTCTGGGAGAGGGAAGCTCTGACCCCCTTTGCTCAGCTCAGCTCTCATGGGTCAGTAGACCTCCTGAGAATTTGAGTGCTTTCTCAACCTTGCTCTTCCTCGTTCCCCACCCCCCCAGGTCATCCTCATTCCATCTCCATCTTCATTCCCCACATACTTTGAAATATCAATACCAATATCAATATCTATATCCATTTGATATCATTTGAGATAGAATTTCACTTTTTTAATATTTTTAGCTTCCATACTTGATATCCTAAAATATACTCCCATGCCTCTAATATAAGTTCTTCAACTTCCTATCCAAGGAATACTTACCTTCATAGAGGAATTATAGTGTTTTAAACATTTATCACGTGGAGTCAATGGAACCTCTTGTGTCACAGTAAGAGCAAAACCCACCGTGGGCCTTTTATTGCATGACAGAAACTCCAAAGAGCATAGCAACTTGCTTACTCATCGTCTCACTCTCCTTCCCTCTCACATTCCAGTAAGGGGAGACTGGGCATGAGATAGATGATCTTTCCCCCTCTGTCCATGCTTATCACGTGAGGATTACACATTCCCATGAGACCATGATCCCATCCCTAGGCTTTGCCTGGAATTTTCAGTCTGTTTACTCTGGTGCACTGCACACAACAAGTCGTTTGTGTGTGTGTGTGTGTTTGTTGAGGATGACTGCAGAGCATTGCTTGATGGACATTATTTACATGGCAAGTAATTCAGGAGAGCCTAACTGGTATTTCCACGTTAGCAGCTCTGCAATGTTACAATAGGACACTAGGTGCTCTATTTTTATGAGAACCCTAACTGTTGGCTGGAAGAAATGTTGAAGAAGCCTTTAGGAGTACAGACTGAGCCCTGGAACAATGGGGTTTAGAATCACACACAAAGATCAAGCAGGAACAAGCAGCAAAACAAAGACTTTTTAATCTATTGGGCAGACAAGGAACGTACCTCAATGTTTCATAAAGTAGAGGTTTGAGCTCTGTCTTGGGGCACTAGCAGGCCATTAGGGAAGGCCTGTTTGGTTAGACACTTGGTGATATAAATATTCTAGAACTCAATCTCTAGAGATTTTGTCAAAATTATATGTGTATAAATAAAAAAGGCTGTGAGGAAACTTACAGAGTCAAACTGTCTCTGGGAAACCAAATAAAAGCGCTACAATGCTTGTAGGAATGACATTCCCTCTCATTTTACAGCAAGTTGTTTGGCCTCAGCACCATTGACATTTTTAACTGATAACTCTTGTCGGGATTTGACCTGTGCTTTGCAGGATGTTAACAGCATCACCGGCCTACTCTCTAGATGCCAGCAGCATCTGTGACTGTTTGTGACAGAGACTCCCCTACTGATCACAACCAAAAATGTTTTCAGAAATTGGCTTGTGTCTCCTGGGGGGCAAAGCTGCCTCTGTATTGAGATGTGCTGCAGTAGGGGAAGCAGTCTGTGGAAAAGGTTGGCCCCACGTCCTCGGGGAAGTGCTGTCCATGGAGGCCGCTGTGGTCCTCAGTGCCGAGGGAGGTGACCAGGTAACGGAGGCAGGAAGGCCTTCTTTTGTGTGGATGTGACGTGGGTAGGAAACAGAGGGGAAAGGCAGCAAAGCCAAGACTCTGGCGTGGCCTTAGTCGCTGGGCAGGTCACTGTGTTCTGAGCTTGTCGCCTGATTCATAGGGGACAATGGAAGAGCAAGGGGTGAAAAATCAAGAAAAAAACATCTTCCCAGAGAAAAGATCATGTGAACCCATAAGCCCTCATGGCAGCATGCCAGCTTCAGTTTTCCCTACAGCAGTTTACTTTCTAGCCAGTGTTTTGACTATTAATGATATTATTGATATTGGTGTGTGTGTTTTAATGAGGATCCAGTACTCCTACTTGAAAACCGCAGAATAACTTTGCCAGCCTTCTCTTTTTCCTAGATAGTCCTCCTCCCTTGGTTCACTTTGCATTGGAATGTTAATTTCTTCCTTAAATGAGTCACAAAGGATGGAAATGTTACTAGTAAATTAGTTGAAAAGACATTTTTACATGGGTTTGAAGGAAAGAACCAGTATCTTGAGTCAGCACAGAACTTGACAAAAACCAGAAGTCACTGTTTTTATCCACACCGATGCGAGGAAAAGAGTCATGGAGATTCTAACAATGGAACAAGAAAATATCCTGGCAAAACAGAGTCCAATAGCAATCCAAGTCATCGTCATGTCCATTCAATCATTCCATAGGATCCTCGTGACTGCTGCTTAATCAGGCATCGAAAACCAAACCAGACAACAAGGCAGAGGTTGTTCCTGGCCTACTGTCTGGCTTGGGAAGAGATTCATGCTTATTTGAATCCTGACCGCTTGTCTCTGTCCTGCCTCCATTACGTTCTCCTCTAACAGTTAAAAAAAGCTAACTGTCCTGACAGGTTTGGCTCAGTGGATAGAAATTCAGCTTGTGGACTGAAGGGTCCCAGGTTCAATTCCCGTCAAGGGCATGTACCTTGGTTGAGAGCACATCCCCAGTAGGGGGGTGCAGGAGGCAGCTGATCAATGTTTCTGGCTCTCTATCCCTCTCCCTTCCTCTCTGTAAAAAATCAATAATATATACATATTTAAAAAGGAAAGTATTCCATAACCCTGATTCTGAAACTGAATATTATTCAGATTGGATTTTGTCATAAAATTGCATTTTAAATATGAACCTCAGGTTAATTTCAAAATCAATTTCTCTGCATACAAATTATTTACTTATAAAATGTAAAAGAATGAAAAGGCTTAAATGAATAAAAATTAGGAAAAACCCTTACAAAGTTAAAAATTGATTAGGTTTTACCAATGCTTGTCATGTTGCTATGTCAACCTCATATTTTTAGGCAATTTTCACAATAAAATTATCTATCACAATATCTATTTTAGAAGAAATTTTACAACAGAGTTCATTAATACTAATGTTCTGCCTCCAAATATATCTCCTCATTTGTTCAGAAGACTTTTGAAGGCCTTGACACAGAATTGCTATTTTCTCCTCTTAGAGTTGTACTTGCTAATATTGAATAAATAAGATTTATTTTCTCACTTTCAAATTGACTTATTTTTCCTTTAAAGATGTTGCATGACAATATATGGTAAAATATGTTCAAAGAAATCTCGGCTTTTGACACAAATTAAAATTAGAAGCTCAAAGCTACTGTTGCCACGCATTGTCATTTCAGCCTCCCCATGCTCTTCCTCCAAGGGGTCCCTCTTACATGTGGATGCTAAGCTTCTAATCTAGGATTATCTTGCAGTTCTAGTTCTTTTAAATGAGCATCTCTCCTAGAAAAGACAGTCTGCCCTTTCCTATGAGAAGCCGAAAGCATGGGCACTGCTCTGAGCTCCCTCCGGGGGGCTCTGCGGTGGCGTTACATAGCCTGTTGTGAACAGGACAGGCTGCCTCTGAGTCACTCTGTGCCCAAAGCAGAGTGAATAGGACACACCATCGTTTTGTGGGGGGCCATGTGTGCATTGCCTGCACGCCCTCCCTGCTGGGCACACCCTCCCTGCTGGGCACTGATGTACTTTGAGGAGGATTGCAAGCTTCATTTGAAATACAAAGCGTAGAAATTTGGCTTCTTATAGTATCCTGTGAGCTCATGAGGCTTGTGCAGAGAATGATTGGAATGAGTATAAATGCAAATGTAAAGAGTGGTTATTAAGCGAAGCCCAAAGACCGAGGACCTTCTCATCTCTCTCTGGCTCCCAGAGAAGAGGTTAAGCTCACAGTGGCCAAAGAAGAGTCAAATATAAGGGCTTTATTTTTCACTGCAAAAATTACCTCAGAGTGAAGTTTTTTAAAAATTTAAAAAATCTGAGCTCAAAAGCCCCATCGGTGTAATGTTCGCAGCGTGGAGGTTTATGGAAATACTTCGGGGCAGCTGCTTTCTGGCCAGCTGCCTAGATCCAAACGTCCCCCCTTGGGTCAGCGACTGGAAACTGACTAAACTAATTTACTCTGAACATGAGGCGCACTATTCACATCCCAGGGATAGACTGTGTAGGGATAATGCAGGCTCCCCCGGGGCTAGCTGTGCTTCGCTCTAGACAGGAGCTTGGCTGCCATCTGGAAAGATGTCTTAACTTCACTGTGGAGCCAGTAAAGCCCAAGTAATGTGGCATGGCATAAGCTTTTAAGTGAGTCCACTGGAAAGCGGACGCCTGCAGCGGGGAGTGCAAATGCAGTCCAGCCAGGCCAGCCCTAATTAAATTCCGCAAATGGGATTACTCCTGAATGGAATAGCGTGCTGTTCGTGGCAACAGACTTCTAAGTCAACAGGATGCAGGGTCAAATCCCCAGCTTACCCCTTAGTCACTCGGCCAAGTTACTAGTATTTAAACTTTCTGAACCAGTTTCCTCACACAGTGAGGAAATAATACCAAGCCCACTGGCACATACACATAAAGCATCTAGCGCATAGAGGTTTTCAACGCTAGTTGCACCCTGGGACCAACTAGGAGTTTTAAGCCCCACCTAAGCCCAGACATATTAAGCAGGATCTCTGGGGCTTGGACCTGGTGTTGGTATGTTTCAAAAGCTCCCAGGTGACTGATGCACTGTGAGGGTTAGAACCCGGTGAGTCCTACAGGAAACATTCAAGGAATAAGCCACAGAGGAAAGGCTTCAGCGACAGAATGCTGGAAGAGTATTTACCAAAGGCTTAGCCCATAGTAAGCACTCAGAAAATGATAGCTCTTTCCTCCTCCCCTCATTTTATGAAGCCATATTCATAATGATTCATATTCATGTTTTAGTATGGATTGAGTTTACCTATAAGCAATAAAGAATACAGAGTGTAAATTTCACTCTGAGGCGTGTTGAATATGGTAAGAGAAAGCATATCAAACCTTAAAGATATTGGGGTTAAGAGAATATATTTCTAAGTGCCGTGCCAGATTGTTGTCAAAATAAGTCAACGTTCGTAATTTCCTATGAAATTAATGCTTCTTAACAGCCAAGAAGTTAAGACATCTTTCCAGATGGCAGCCAATTTAGTGGAGAGACAGGAGGGCAGAGTGGCTAAGGGTGTGATTTTCTGACTCAGTCACCTGTTAGCTGCATGGCCTTGGACAGGTTAGGCCATTTAACCTCTCTGTGCCCCAATTCTTCACTGATAAATTGGAGAACAATAGTCCTTGCATCTGGGATATTGTGAGGAGTAAATAAGTTAACATAAGTAAAGCTCTCTCAATATAGTCTGGCACTTAACCATCACAAAACACTAGCCAGTGTAATACAGAGGTGATTTCAGGTGTTCTCGAATTTTTCCAGATCTCTGTGTCCGAAGGGCATTAAAATAATGAAGTAATATACTGTGATTCTCAAACTTTGGTATGCCTCATAGTTGCCCGGGAATCTTGTTAAAAATCAGAATTCTGGGTGAATCTGACATGCATGAACTTCAAGAACCTCTACTATTATGGAAATACTAAATGTATCACTTTGAATTCTCCAGAGGAACAGATGAGAGAGAGAGAGAGAGAGAGAGAGAGAGAGAGAGAGAGAGAGAGAGACCAGTTAGGGGGACTGAGAAGTCTGAGATCTGCAGTCAGAAAGCTGGAGACTCAGGAAAGCCAATAATACGGTTCCAATCTGAGGTCAGAGAGCCAGGAGAGCTGGTGGTGTAAGTTCCAATCCAAGTCTGAGTCCAAAGGTTGAAGAAGACGGCCAGGCAGGGAGAAAGAATCCTTTCTTACTCGCCATTTATCCTGGCCTTCAGGGATTAGAGGAGGCCCATTCACATTGGGAGGGTATTCTGCTTTCCTCAGCCCACGGACTCAGATGTTACCCTCACCCAGAAACACCCTCGCAGACACCCCTGGAAATAATGTTTAGTCAAATATCTTTTTTAAAAGCCAAATATCTTATACCCTGTAGCTTAGTCAAGTTGAGACATAAATTAACCATCATACTAGATTAGGAATCAAAATATGATTTATAGTCCCAATGCTGCCAGTGACATTTACTATTGTGTACTGAGGGAAGCTATAATCTACAAGACCCCAATTTTTCTTTTATGAAATGGGGTTGACAGTTTTCTCTAACTCATCAAGTGTGTTTAAGAAGGAAATAAAATAATCATATTTTATGCATGATCAAATTTGTAGTTTCTGAAAAATTGTAGAAACTTAACATTATCTTATTATTTGCATATAATAAAATGTGCAGGAGGCAGCTGCATATAATAAAATATTTGTTTTAATAATTTTAATCTCTCTTGTTTCAATAGAATTTAAAGTGCAATAACCACACAGATTCATAATAAAATAAGTTTCCACCAACCCATCCACACTTTTTTATTTAGATCTGACAGTTAGATACAAACACAACTTTGATGAGAACAGAAAAAGTAAGAAAAATATAAAAAGGTTGGAGGATAAAGATTGATTAATATCCTTTCTTAAAATAAAAATTTTGTTGCATTCTCAAAGAAAATCTCATTTTTCACCCTCTTTCTCATTGTTTATAATGGAAACAGTGCCTGATATTGAGGAATAATGGGTAACAATCATGGTATTAGATATAATTAAAAGTAAGTTGAGAGTTTAACATTAAATATATTACCTCCCTAATTCATTGCTAGACATGTGATGTCTTAAAGGAGAATAATTTGAAAAGCTATACCATCCTATAGTTTCCTTATAGATTGCACCTCACACTTCTCAGCATTGTTTTAATTCTGAGAGAGAGAGAGAGAGCCCCACTTCATAGATATGTCATGTTTAGCTAACTTTTTTCTTCAAAGACCAATGTGAAACTAATCATTCCAGTGATGGAAATAGAGCTGGGATCTGGAAACAAGAGTATGAGATTCCTCTTTACTTCCTTCCACTCAAAAGGGGAGCGATAGATGGAAGCAGTCTTGGCAATTTTGAGCTTATAAAACCTTTTAGATGTCTTTCTTCAAGTAAGGCTTATGCCCCCTTGGAATGGAGAAACCAACTTCAGATAAACGTTCCTGCAAAGGAGCTACATCATTTGGAGTTTATGGCCTGTCATTTGGAGTATTAGGTCAGATCACCTCTCACCTCCATTTGGTGGGGAGTGTCAGGCAGAGATGAGATTGAGAATTTTATGCCTTTACTTGAAGGAGCACTGCTGGAGCAGGCTACACCAAATGCCATGTACTTCCCAAACTGAAATAGGTCCTATCAGACCCTTCTATAGTGACCCACGCTAGCAGTTGGGTTTCCATGGCTTCAATGCCTCTTCTAAACAGTACCTAAAAAGATGCTTATCATAGACTCTAAATTAATATTCAGGAAAGTATGCTATGAGTACAAATCAGCTAATGCACAAATGGCTGTATACTTTATGAATAGTACAAGTAAATGGACAAAATTATACTATCTATTTGGGGGTTATACACTGAAGTTTTCTTATTTAGTGTAATAAAACAGTTTGTTTTGAGAAGCTAAAGGAAAATTTTTAATTTTTAAAAAAATTGATTTCTGAGAGAGGAAGGGAGAGGGAAAGAGAGAATCATTGCTCAGCTGCCTCCTGCACACCCCACACTGGGGATGGAGCCCGCAATCCAGGCATGTGTCCCAACTGGGAATCAAACCTGGGACCTCTTGTTTCCTGGGTCGATGCTCAACCACTGAGCCACACCCCACCAGCTAAGAAAATTTTGAAATGTCTTATTTTTTTTATAATAAACTTTGAGGCATAATTTACATACAAAAATGCCCATTTTAGGACCACAGTACAATGAGTTTTCAAATATGTATAAATTGTGTAACCATCACCCCCAAAAGTTCCAACTTGACCCCTTCACAGACAATCCACTCCCATTGCCACCCCAGATAACCACTGCCCTACTTTCTTCCATCATAAATTTGCTGAGCATTCCTTTTTTAAAAAAATATATATTTTATTGATTTTTTAGAGAGAGGAAGGGAGAAGGATAGAGAGTTAGAAACATTGATGAGAGAGAACCACCGATCAGCTGCCTCCTGCACACCCCCTACTGGGGATGTGCCCACAACCAAGGTACATGCCCTTGACTGGAATCAAACCCAGGACCCTCCAGTCCGCAGGCTGATGCTCTATCCACTGAGCCAAATCTGTCAGGGCAAGCATTTCTTATTTGGGTAGATTTCATACAAATCTACAAATAGCATGCATTTATTTGTGTCTAGCTTTTTTTGCTCAGCATAATGTTTTTTGAGATTCATCCATGTTGTGGTATATATCAGTGATGTGTTTATTTTAATTGCTGAGTGGTATTCAGTTGTTTGAATCTACCACATTTTGTTTGTCTGTTCATGTATTGATGGCCATTTGGGTTGTTATCAAGTTTTGGCTAATATGAATAAATCATTTATATATAACTTTTTATGTGAACATATTTAAAAATTAAACATTTTCCCTTTTCTATACTCTATTATTTGAAAGCAAGTCACTAAGTCCAACCCATACTCAAGGGTAGAAAAATTAAGCTCCACCACCTTGAGGGGAGAAATATCTACACATATTACTTTGAATTTTTCTGCAAGGAAGATTTATCCCTTTCCCCTCCATTTGTTTATTTAATAATTTATATCAGTATGGACTCATACTATTTATTTTATTTTGGGAGTTTATATTAGTTTCCTATTGCTACTATAACAAACTAGAGGCCTGGTGCACGAATTTCATGCACGGGCAGGGTCCCTAGTCCTCCCTGCCACCCTGCCTCCTCCTTCCCTCACTCCCTCAGCACCCTACTGCCACAGCTGGTCACCTGCCATGTTCTGCGCCGCCCCCTAGTGGTCAGCACACATCATAGTGAGTGATCGAACTCCCGCTCTCCTGCTCGAACTCCCAAGGGGACAATTTGCATTATATATATATATATATAACCAAACGCTTAGTAATTTAAAACAACACAAGTCTATTATCTTATAGAGTGCAGAAGTTTGAAATGGGTTTCATTGGGCTTCAAGGTGTTGGCAGGCAGCCATCCTTCTTGGAAGCTGTAGTGGAGGATCCATTCTTGCCTTTTGTAGCTTCTAGAGGCCATCTGCAGTCCTTGGTTGCTGGTCCGCTTCCATCTCTAAGGCAGCAATGTCCAGTTGAGTCTTTATCACACTGGAATACCCAGACACTGACTCTTCTGCTTGCCTTTTCACTTATAAGGATGTTTCTGATTACATCGGGCCTACCCATAAATCCATGATAACGTGTCTGTCTGAGGTCAGCTGATCAGCAACTTTAATCCTGTCTGCAACCTTAATTTCCTTTGCCATGTTATGTAATATATTCTAAGTTTCTGAGGATTAGGATATGGACATCTTTGGGTGGTCATTATTTTGCCTATGATCTAATACTACATCATTTATTTTATGTTTGAGTTGTTTTAATTTTGGTTCTTTCAGATTTTTTTAGACATAGCTCCATTGTTATTTTAAGCAAGTCCTTACTTTAGGGCATGACAGGATACTCCAGATGTACCTTGTATTTTCCCTATCCCAGAATTAGAATCAGCCATTTCTCCAAGGAGTTTCCTTTACGGGAGAATGGTATTTAGAAACCAAGATCTAGAGACTGGGCTTCTTTGTTGTGACCGGGATGTCACTGCTTCTAATCTCTCAGTGGACAGATCTGTGATATACATGTATGTACAGTAAGTAACCTGTGTGTGCACACACACTTATAATAATTTCTTCATCTGGCTCTTTGTCTATATTTTAAACTAAACATGCATTTCTATTTATCTCGCCAACTCTGATTTAGTACTATCCGGTGTGTTCTAGACTTCTCCCCTTGCTTGTTTGCAACTCCTTTCTCTAACAGTGAGAAATCTTGCTCCCATTACCTACAATTTGTTTGTTTACTTCTTTAGTCCTAATGTACACGAAAAATAATTTCAGAATTGCTAACCCAGACCTCTGTGAGAAACAATATTATGAAATGGAGGACAGTGTTTATGTACAGTTCTTTTGACTAGAAACAGCACAATTTCTTGTCAAAATACCATTCCCAAAGTTTCTTAGATTAAATCTTTTATTTCCAGTCTCAGCAATGAGGTTGTATCATGCTTTTGTAATAAGTTAATTTCTCACTCTTTGCATTTCACCTTGGGATCCCCTTCCTTCCTGATTTTTAAAAATTTGCATAAAGCAAAGCTCACTCTTTTTAATGTATTTTTCTAGGGTTTGTGACAAATTCATAAAGTCATATATACATCAACCCAGTACATACAGAGCTGTTTCATCACTGTAAAAGTTCCCCGGTAGCTGTCTATTACTCATTTCTTCCTCCAAACCCTGACAACCATTGATTGATTTTCCATCCCTATAGTTTACCTTTTTAGTTATGGTATATAAATGGAATTATACAATATATAGCCTTTGGATCTAGCCTCTTTCATTTAGCAAAATGCATTTATGATCTATCCATCTTGTTTTGTGAAACAATAGCTTGATCCTTTTACTGATGAATAATATTTCATTGTATGGTTTACCATAATGTGTCTACTAATTCCCTATTGAACAATTTCTAGATTGTTTTTTATGAAAAAAATCTGCTATGAATATTTGAATGCAAGTCTCATTTTATTTTTCTATGAACATGAGTTTTCAATTCATTTGGGTAAATACCTACATGAATGATTGCTGGGTCATAGAGTAAGTGTATGTCTAACTTTATAAAAACAATCTCCCAAAGTGGCTGTACTTAATTCCATCTGATCTAGTGAGTCATTTAGGATTGATGTTTCTTTGCTGATTTTTTGTTAAGAGGATTTGTCCAGTGGTGATAGTGGGGTATTAAATTCCCCTGCTATGACTGTATTGCTGTCAATCTCTTTCTTGATATCCTCCAGAAGTTTTTTTTTTAATGTATTTGGGTGCTCCTGTATTGGATGCATATATGTTTACCAGAGTTATATCTTCTTGTTGAATTGCTCCCTTTAGTATTATTAAGTGGCCTTCCTTATCTCTTGTTATTGCCTTCACTTTGAGGTCTAATTTGTCAGATATAAGTATTGCTACCCCAGCATTTTTTTTTCATTTCCATTCACCTGAAAAACCTTTTTCCATTCCTTCATCATCAGTCTGTGTGAGTCCTTTGTTCTGAGGTGGGTCTCTTGTAGACAGCAGATATATAGGTCATGTTTTCTTATTTACTCAGCTACCCTTTGTCTTTTGATTGGGGCATTTAATCCATTTGCATTTAAATTGATTGTTGATAGATATGTATTTATTGCCATTTTATTATTCATATTTTTTTTTCTTATTTTTAAAGAAGATCCTTTAACATTTTTTGCAATACTGGTTTGGTGATGATGAACTTCCTTTAGCTTTTTCTTGTCTCCTTTCTTAGCTTCTATTACACTTCCACACCTTTGGCTATAGTTAATGTGAAAACTGAGGCAATCTTTTCCCCTAAATTTATGCCTGGACCCTTGATGTCTCTCTGGGAATGGTCCTAATATTGCCTGACAAAACTTCCCCGTGCCTAGACGGTGGGGGATCCAGAATCATGGTCTTTTCCTTGTCTCAGCCCAGACCTCAGACCATTTTTAGGCAACCCATCCCTTTAACCTTACCTCAGTTACCCTGGTTGCAATAGATCTTTTTACCTCTCCACTTCTCTAGGAGAATTTTATTCAAAGGCATTTTGTCTCCAAAGATTGGCTATAGATACATTCTCCTTAATAGAGCTGGGGTGACTTTGTAAAGATGCAAATCTGATCATGTCACTCTTCTGATTAAAAATCTTTAATAGCTCCTCATTTCCCACTGGATAAAGTCCAAATTTCTCAACATTAGGTGCTAGAGTCAGCTAGACTCTGTGAGAGTCCCGAGCTTCCCTCCCAGCTGATCTTAGATATACTGTGGTTCAATCAAAAGAATTTCCCCCTAACTACATAAGATTGTACTAAGTCCTAAGAATCTTCATAGTCTCTGTGCTTTCTGCTATTTTAGCACATTTCTGAATTGTGATTTGTTTATTTCTCTATATCACTTTCTACACTGTGTATTTTTTAGGAGCAGAGGCAGTGTCTTATTCTCTGATAAATCCTCAGGAGCTGCTACAGTCTAGAAAATAAATACTTGTTGAGTTTCTTTTAAATATGAATAATGAATGAATGAATGAAGATATCACTGTTTACTTGCACAAGACTATATAACTCAATATTTATTGGTGTTTTAATACAGTGCAGGTCTTTGGATTTTACAGGCTGTTGCCAATTTAGCAGCATGGGAGATCATATACACAGGGAAAGGAAAAGTTCAAAAGCATATTAATAGACCAAGACAACATTCTCAGTGCTCTCATTATATTATATGACACAAAAAGAACAATAATAGTTTCACTGGCCACTCACTTAATGAACCTGCATCCATCTTGTCAAAATGACCTTGTAGGACTATGTGGCGCAGTATTGCAACCATAACAGCTATTGAAGAAAGATCGAAGGCCCAGAACTCATAAAGAAGAGATGAGTCATAAATTGAAAGCAGGCATGTGTGGCACCATATTTGAAGTGCAGAAATGAATTAACTAAGTAAAAATAAGACCTGATAAATTGCCTGTCACATAGCTGAAACCACTGCAGAAAGAGTCATCTTTGAGTCATTATGACAATACCACATATAGACAGGTTGAGAAACAATCTGAGTAATGGCTCTTTATATTTAACTAGAGGCTGGTACACAAAATTTGTGCACGGGGGTGGGGGGGAGCTTCCCTCAGCCCGGCCTGCACCCTCTTGCAAACTGGGACCACTGGCTCCTAACCGCTCACCTGCCTGCCTGTCTGATTGCCCCTAACCACTTGCCTGCCTGCCTGATCGCCCCTAACCACTCTGTCTGCCTCTCTGATCACCCCTAACTGCTTGCCAGACTGCCTGATCACCCTTAACACCTCTGCCTGCCTGCCTGCCTGATCACCTCTAACTGCCTCTGCCTGCCTGCCTGATTGCCCCTAACCACTAGTCTGCCTGCCTGCTTGCCCCTAAGCACTCGCCTGCCTGCCTGCTTGTCCCTAATCACCTCGGCCTTGGCCCCCACTGCCTTGGCTTTGTCCAGAATGATGTCCAGAAGGTCACTCGGCTGTCTGGTCTAATTGGCATATTACGTTTTTATTATTATAGATTAGGAATAATCTTAATTGAGCTGCATATTTAAAGTTGTTTAGGTTTCAAGCTCTGAAGGTTCATATGTACAGGTTTCCTGAAGGCACAGCAAGCTCTACCTTTAGATATATAATCAGATAGTCATTCCTATATAGCACAGCTTTGAAAATACTTGAGCAAATAAATGTAAAATTCTACCTAGCTAAGTGGAATGGAAAGAATGCAGCTTTGAAGCCTTTTAAAGATAGATATAGTTTCTCTATGTTCACTAGTTGTGTGATCTTTGATGAACAAACTATACAACTACTCTTGGTTTTCTTATCTGTAAAATGGGACACAGTGGATCTACCTTAATAGTCCTCTGATGTAATGCTGGGGAAAACGTACTGAACACAGTTTTCTATTCAGAGCAGATTTGCCACAAAAGTCTCACTGCAGCTGCAACCATTTCTTACAATTTAGCAATTCCTGAGTCTTTTCTTTCTCCACCCATTTGGAAACAGAAATGTTTTCCAACAGCAAAAGTTTGCCCCTAAATATATTTGCATGGATAATAAGAAAATAACATCAAGCGGGAAAATTGAATGTTACTTAATTTCAATGCCTAATTCCTGTTAAATCCTCATTATTTTCCTTTTATCTTTCTGTTTTCTAGTCTTTCATATGCACTGAGCATGTGGACTAGTTCTTGTATTAAAATCTACACTGGGCATTGTTATCATATAATGAGGACTAAAATAAACCCTTATAGGTCAGCTTTATTTGAAAAAAGTGCTATAGGTTTCTGATTCCTGATAATAATAAGTTCTAAGCTTAATGGCTTGAGTTCTAAAAAAACCAGTTGAAGCTGTTCTTAGTTATTAACTTTTTAGTACAAATCAGTGTCTGATTCTTTCTCAAAGGCTGCTTTTAATAGAAAAGTAGCAGAGGGCACTGTTGTGAAGGAGGGAGTCATCTGCTTAGAAAGAGACTGGCAATGCTGAAGGCCAACAGCCTACTTACCACAGTTACTAAAACCCAGGTTGGCTCCACCCACAGGTGCCATGTGGAACTGTTATAGGTATATTTTTATCTTGTTTCATTGTAATATGTGCAGAAATTGGTAAATAATTTATGGAGTTGTAAATAAGTGATGTTAGTATTTTACAGAAAAAAAGGCATAAAGCCACAAATTTTCACTGTCTTTCACCAGATTCTTTAATGTTAGTATAGTTTTTGTTTTTTGTTTTTTTTTAGAATGGCAACAGAATTGTATATTTCTGTATTTCACCTTTGTCTGACCCATTTTTCAGGTAAATACACATCTAGGTAATTATTATCCATGCTTTATCGTGTTACCTGGAGAGCATGGAATGTGCTAGGGATTCAGAATTGAATTGAATTGAATTCGCCAGTATCTGTTTTTCTTTGTTGTTGCTGTTTTTAACTTCAATGATTTATTCCATTTTCTAATAGCACTTTATTGTCCACGTATGTTGTTTAGATGTTAGATATGGCCTCTACATTTTCAAACCTCCAAATTTATTTGACCTGTGTTGAAATTGAGTGCAATCATGTGGCACATGATTAATGCTGATGGTTGTCTTATTGCCTACGATATAGGGGATCATATTTTTATATGTCTTATGAATCTCTTAACAGCCAACCATATATACATTTTAGTAAAGCATCAATGGTCTACCACATGCACAATATAAATACTTCTTGTTGTTTAGATGTATTGAAGACAAAATTATATATCCTGTAGAAAATGTAATTGTTATACTTAAATTACCAATGCTATTGCTTTCTTAATTGACTCAATTGACTCATAATCAGGGCTTCTGGTGTCCTGCTCTTAAATACGGTAGAAACTCCCACAGCTTTAGTCTGTACTGAGTAAGTCTCAGGTGATGCTCAGGATGGAGAGGGCATGGTGATGGGCTGACAGGACCAGAGAGCCAGCTAGTTGCCGTTGATCAGCAACTCTCCAGGTCTGTTCTCACCTCTGCTGTTTTACTTTGTGTACTTAAAACAAGTAGGTCCTCAGGGATATTAGAGCAAAAACTCAGAAATATGAAGCAAAGAAGAAAAAGAAAAATGTAGACTCAACTGTTTCTGTGAAGAAGAGTTAATCCACTAATAAAATAAAACATTGTTGAGCTTCTATGTACCAGGCACTATTAAGTGGTGGGAACAAATATGTCAGAGTTTCTGCTCTGAAGGATCTTAAGTATAGTGAACTATGCAAATGAGAAGCCAAGAAATTACACTGCAGCATAAAATAGTCAAAACACAAGGTTCCAGCCTGGCTGGCCTGGCTCAGTGGTTGAACGTCGACCTATGAACCAAGAGGTCATGGATCAATTCCTGGTCAGGGCACATGCCCACTTTGTGGGCTAGATCCCCAGTTGGGGCATGCAGGAGGCAGCTGATGGATGATTCTCTCTCATCATTGATGTTTCTATCTCTTTCTCCCTCACCCTTCCACTATGAATTCAATAAAAATATATTTAAAAAACCAAAAAACCACGAGGTTCTAAAAGATCAACTAGGTGAGACTTTTAAATGAACCTTTAGGGGATGAGGGGAGCCTTCCTAATGATACTGACATCTAAGACAAGACAAAGATAGAGGTAGTCAGTGAGGGAGAGGTGGAAAGAGGCTGCTAAGCAAAAGAAAGACAAAGGGGAAAGAAAAATGTGGTACATCACATCAAGGAGCCTACTACAAGTGGACCAATGTGGTTACAGCTCAGGGGTGTGGAGGGCAAGCCTGGGTTTTACAGGTCCTAGCCTGTGTCACTTTTCTTCTTCAAAGAAAGTAGGAAGGCCTGACTTTAGATGCTCGTGGCTGAACATGAGCTGAGAGTTGGATCCAGTGTACTTGAATCAGAATATATTGGAGGGGTTAGTCTGCCACAGAGAAAAGCAGCATGCTTACAGTAAACCCAGGAAGATGAGCCTCAAAAGTCAGGACACACACACACACACACACACCTCTGAAGATCAAAGTAGTGAATGGGAAATGGAGGCAAACCCAGGAAACTTAAGGGATATGGCAGGTTAGGAACACTCGTGGAGGGTTTGATATGATTTCTAGTCATTGTTTTCATATTCTTGGCTTGTAGACTGGCAAGTGCAGGCTCTGTATGTCTACTAAGCTGGCTAACAATCGAGATGGACACTTTCTATTTAATACCTGATACTGTATTAATTTTATTAGTTTGCCTGTTTTAAAACTTCTTATTTGCTAGTTAAGCATCATCAGTGGTAGGTTGAAACTATCTTGCAGAGACTCAAGAGAGGTGTTTGTTAAATACTACATTTTAAAAGCCAGTTGTTAAATCATTATTAGCTTAAAAACAGTCATGGTGGGAGTTTTTACACCATAGAAATTGGCAGAAAACACTATAAATCAGGGATTTGGTTTTTGGGTTTGTTATAAAATTGGTTTACCAGCGTACTGTTGATATTGCACCATGTGCTAACTTATTTTTTACAGTAATTCTGTGAGGGTGTACTACTGGATATACATTTATCACGTGAGGAAATTGAGCCAGAGAGAGATTATGTAATGTTTCCACCATCACAGCTTGTGAATGAAAGAGTAAGGCTTCATATAAAGTTGGTCTGATGCCAGAGCCTACAGTTTTAACTGCAGACTTAGGGGCCTAGGAGGTCTCTACATTTTAAACTCATACTTTCTACATTGTTTTTCGTGTAGAAAGTATTTTGAGAGAGGGATTTTCTTTTATATACTTAGGAAAAAACATCTATTTTCTTGTGATGAGGAATGTTTTAAAATGACTCACTTTATGTTGTTTTATTACCTTTAAGTGAAGTGACAAAATAGATGGGAAAAGATCTAGATAATTACTTTCAACTCACTTTCTGTATGACTATATGAATTAGTTCCTTTATAAAGTAATTCTATGTATCACCATCTTTATACTGGACAGGATTCTAAGTGCTAGAGAAAAAGATGGAGCTTATAGTTTTGTGAGTTAAGAAAGATATGTATGAAATAAATAATGTTATTTACATATTAAACTGTATTATAAGAAATTAACCTAGAACAATGAGGTTGATACTAAGTGGGGAGATATACATGAAGAGATTTAGACAGTCACATGAAGAGCTGGGGAAATGGAAATAGCTTAGGCAGGGAACCAGGTTAAAAAGTGCGAGGGCTTAAAAGAAGGCCAGTGTGTCCTGAGGAGGATTGCAGTAGAAGAGGTAGGGAGGAAGGAAACCAGGTTCACATGGGCAATGGAAATGCTTTGGTTTTATTCTACTGGTAAGGAAAACCACTTAAGGATTTTATTCTGGATTGAAAGGACATTAGTTGTGCCCTGAGAAGGTTGCTCTGGCTACAATGTAAAGTGGATTTATGGGCGTGAAATGGAAGCAAGATTGAGCATAATAGTTCAGTGGAAAGATGATAATGGTTTTAAAGAGGTGGGATTTGCGGTGGAGATGGTGAATCCTGACTCCACACTTTGTAAAATGTCAGACAATGGAAAAATCACCCACCTTCTCTGAGTCTCTAACTCCTCACCTATAACATAGGCTACATTACGGTGCTTCTTTCCTAGAGATGTGGTGATGGTCCAATGAGTAGGTATGTTAAAGTTCCAGAACAGTTTCAGATGAACGAGAGTAGTTAATCTACTATAATTTCTCCTTCTAAGTGTGTATTCTCATTCACCTTCTCAGAGAACTCCTATGTTTAACACGAAGAAAATGTCTTCTGAAGCAGAGTTCTAATCAAGAGGACACTCAGTAGAGCTCTGATAATTGTGGAAACTATTTCCAAGGGTACCAAAAACCTGGCCCAATCAGCAATTTTCTCAGAAGAGTTTAATGAATAAATCCAATATATGATTCAATAATAAATCAGATATTCTGAGAGCATGAAGGGGGTTGATTCAAATGCTTAATTTAAGAGATGAAAAACTATGGCCCAGAGTGGTTTTGATATCATATAAATTTTTAACACAGACCCTGTACTCTATGAGAGTACATTTTTATGCTAGTATATCAGTAAGTTTTGACAATACCTCTGCATGTGCTTAGCACTGGGCTAAATAGTTTTCAACTAAAAATTCAAAAAAGGAGAAAATAGAATCTAGACTTTCCTCCATTTTCCTCTAGCCTTATGTCAGGTTGTTCCCTTGTTTTTATTTAAATCATTCCTTCACGGATAACTGAATCCATAGCAGTGTTTCTAGACGAGTTGCCACTCATCAATCCTAGACGACCACCTGGCCATCACTGTGGGTGCTGTCACATGATTTATTCTGTTCTTTCTGGTCTCAACTAGAATAAGATCCACAAAACACCAAAATGATGGGCAGTATCTAAGTGTTTCTAGAGTCAGTGATATTTGGACTAACACTGAGGTATTCAGTAATCTTAATTGAAGCAGTTTGTATAAAATTGACTTGATTGACTTGGAAGAAACATGATATCCAGGGAATATTCTTGCTTTGAAGCAGAATCAATTTGGAATTTGACCAAAAATGAATCCAGCCTCTCACCAGGGTAGTTTCACCTATGGATATATTTTATCACACATTTTCTTTGTTTGCTTGAGAAGTCCTGTGATTTAAAAACTGATGTCCTGGTCCTCCGGTAGGAACCCAGTTTCATGGTAAGCAGGTTAGCTGTCCATTTGTTCTCCCTTCTCCAGTACATCTTAGGGAACCCATTACTACTGGGAGTGCTTATATGGCCTGGAAACTAGTTGAGATTTTTTTCCATGTTGTAGATATAAGGAAATCACAAACAAATAAATAAAAATGCCCACTAGATAGAAGTTATTTGGTACACATATACATCAGGCTGGACTTAGCTCTCATCCAGAAACCAACCAACAAGTTCAAAGTAAGGCAGCTGTGGTCATATAGTTTTTGCTGATAACAAACCTTCTCAAAATATGGTGGCTTACAGTAACAAGTATCTATTAAGCGTTATGCTTCTGAATCCTCCCAGCCCAGTTGAATAGAATGGCTGGAATGGCTGGATGGCTGTGGCCATTTTCCATGTGGTTTTTCATGAACCACCAGGCCAGCATGGGCCTGTTCACCTAGTAGTAGAAGAGTTCCCAGCAAAACAGAAGAAGCAGGCAAGTCTCTTGAAGCCCAGGCTTGGAAGTCATACTGTGTTGCTCCTGATGCTCTTCTTAGTCAAAGAAAGTCACAAGGCTGCCCAGATTTGAGGATGGAGAAAAGATACTCTACTCATTGGGAATAGGGCCTGTAGAGAACCTAGGGCCATTTTGCAATGTACAACAGCATCCATAATTTTTGCCCTTAACACAGATTCTCAAGACCAGGGAAAACCATTCTCTTCTTGTGGACAGTTTACATGTATATGCAAGTTGTTTACCATAAACTGTGTTCCATAGGTTAGTGGGTATTTCTGTAAAAATGGGAACACGACGGCAGCACAGCTGGCGTAAGTCTCGCCAGTGTCATAGCTTTGCGCCTCGTCTGGTTCTGAGGTTGAAGCAGAAAGGCTTATGAAGCACAGCATGGAATCCACCCCCCAGTGGCATTCTCTGGGCAATAGCCATTCTGTTAATGAAAAAATGGATCCAGAAATGAAATTCTGCCAAGAAAATAAAAAGAACTCTTGGAGGAATTCTGTCTTTCTCTTAGTGAGCCTTGTTAGAGAAAATCTCTTGGCTGTATTCTTTGTAAACCGGTCCAACCAATGCCAAGATAAATTTTTAAAACTACAGCGTCATCACTTTCAGCTTCAGGCATTATATCTTGGGTTCCCTGGTGTTCATAGGACAAACAACAAGTTTTCTTGTTAAAATTCTTCTCCTCTGTCATCTGAAGCTTGGCCAGCATTTCTGGCATTCCATTACCTTCAAATTGTTGAGTCTAAACACTAACCTCTTCAGAAGTTGTTCTCAGGATGTTTTTCTTTTTGATTGAAGATCTTCTTTGGCACTTTAGGATATTTTCACAAGTCACTTTCTCTCCATTTTAAAATCAATTGTTCCCAATATTAACCTCCCCAGTGAAGCACAAAATATCTTTGCCATCCATCCTCATCAAGATCTCGTAAACACAGGATAATGTTAGGCATAAAGTAGGAATTTGATGACTTGATGTGGTCTGAGGATTAATCGTCATCTATCAGTACCTTTATATATTTTTGTGATGATTCCTGATATTTCTACCATCAGTGAAGCAGTATTTCTTTTGGAGTAGTCCAGCTCATTGTGTGGATTAAGATTCTATTAAATAATCCAGCCCGTCTTGAGGACATGGGACAAAGAAAAAGCAATGTGGAGAGTTTGGAAAGATTGGGATGAAAAAGTAGAACTAGGCTCTTTATTCAGTAGAGCCGCTAACTGGTTGGGTGACCTTGTGTGAGTTTGGATCATATGCAAAATCAAGGCTGTGAACAAGGAGAGCATGAAGTTTCTTATCATTGTTGACATGAAAATGTGCATAAGAGTAGCAGGAACAGGAGGTCAGGGCAATGTCTGCTGGGGGTCTCAATGCATTCCTGGCAGTCAGGGCTCACACCCAGTTACTAGACCCTAAATAAAGAGACTCTAACAAGGAGAAAAATAGTGGGGAAGAAAAGGTATTACAGGTAAATGGGAAATCATGCATTGTCCAGTTTAGCAATCATTTACTGAGCACCTCCTATGTGCCAGGCACTGTGTTAGGTGACGAATCAGAAAGAGTCCCTGGCTCAAACCCTCCCCCCCCAAAAAAAAAAACCATAGTGAAACTTATACAAATAGATAATAGCAAAATAGCACTGCTACACATTAAGCCAGTTGTTTATTCTCTTATACTACCCAGAATAAACAGATTATTTTTTTGTTCTGGAGGAGGGAACAGAAAAATATTCTTGAAGACAGTAACATCCTAGCTAAGTCGTTTTTCCCCTTTATTTTATTTGATTTAAATTTAAAAATTAAGTTTATTGGATGACATTGGTTAATAGGGTCATAGAGGTTTCAAGTGTATATTTCTAAGATACATGATCTGTATATTGCATTGTGTGTCTTCTGTCACCATATATTTGGCTTCCTTTCCACTCTCCTCTCCCCCTCCCCCACACTTCTTTTCCTCTGGTCACCACGATTCTGTTATCTGTGTCTATGAGTTTTGGTTTTACATCCCACATATAAGTGAAATAATATGGTTCTTAGTTTTTCTGACTGACTTTTCTTTTTGCTTAGCATACTATTCTCAAGGTCCATTCATGTAGTCACAAATGGCAGTATTTCATTTTTCTCTTATGGCTGAGTAGTATTTTATAGTATTTTTGTGCCATATCTTCTATATTCAATCCTCTGTTGAAGAACACTGGTTGTCTCCATGCCTTGGCCACTATGAATAATGCTGCAATAAGTATAGGGGTACATATATCTTTGCAAATAAATGTTTTCAAATTTTCCAGGTAGATACCCAGGAGAGGGATTGCTGGATCATATGGTAATTATAATTTTAGTTTTTGAGGAACCACCATATTTTTTTCATGGTGGTTGTACCAGTCCACATTCCCACCAGCAGTGAATGAGGGTTCCTTTTCTCCACAACCTCTCCAACACTTGTTATTACCTGTCTGGTTGATAATATCCATTCTAACAGGTGTGAAGTGGAATCTCATTGTAGTTTTGATTTGCATTTTCCAAATAGTTAGTGACATTGAACATCTTTTCATATAGCTGATGGTCATTTGTATGCCTTCTTGGGAAAGGTGTTTGTTCAGGTCCTCTGCCCATTTTGTAATTGGTTTGTTTGTTTGGTGATGAGTTGTATATATCTTTATATATTTTGGATATTAACCCCTTGTTGAGTTATTGTTTGCAAATACCCTCTCCCATTCAGTTGGTTGCCTTTTTGTTTTGTTCTTGGTTGCTTTTGCTGTGCAGAAGCTTTTTAGTTTGCTATAGTTCCATTCATTTATTTTTGCCTTTACTTCCCTTGCCTTTGGTGTCAAATTCATAAAATGTTCTCGATGACCAAGGTCCATAAGTTTAGTACTTATGTTTTATTATATGTACTTTATTGTTTCAGATCTCATATTTAGTTCTTTGCTCCATTTTGAATTAAATTTTGTACATGGGGACAAACTGTAATCTAATTTTATTCTTTGGCATGTGCCTTCCCCATTCTCCCAGCACCATTTATTGAAGAGGCTTTTTCTCTCTCTATTGTGTTTTTGGCTCCTTTGTCAAAAATTATTTGCCCATATACTGTGGTTTTATTTCTGGGCTATTGGTGTGTGTTTGTTCTACCAATATCATACTGTTTTGATTATTGTTGCTCTGTACTATAATTTGAAGTCAGGTAGTATGATACTTCCAGCTTTGTTTTTTTTTCTCTCTCATGATTGCTTTGGGTATTCAGAGTCTTTTGTGGTTCTATACAATTCTGATGATTTTTTGATCTGTTTCTTTAAAAATGACATTGGGATTTCCACCAAAAAACTATTAGAAAATAAATACAGTAAAGTTGCAGGAGACAATATCAATGTATAAAAACTCACTGCTTTCCTATATACTAACAATGAAACTTCAGAAAAAAATTCTTTTTGCCACTGCAACCAAAAAAATAATACCTAGGAATAAATTTAACAAAGGATGTGAAGAACCTACATATGAAAAACTACAAAGCATTAAAAGAGATTGAAAAATAGACAATGAAATGGAAAGATATTCCATGTTCATGGATTGGAAGAATCAACATAATTAAAATGGTCATATTACCCAAAGCAATATACAGGTTTAATGCAATCGCCATCAAAATCATAACTGAATTTTGAAGGCTGAGTGGGGTTGTTCAGGGGAATAAGGGAGGAAAGAACATTCCAGGAGAGCATTCCACAAAGAAGAAAGAATAGAAGTCAAGGTGCAAAGATATGAGAAGCACTGTGCATGTGGGAAGCAGCCCTCTGACAATAGGCTTGCCCTTTAGCAGATCAGCTTCTGGACAGAAGACCCCATAGCTTTGAGGGTGAGAGATGCCTTCACTCCTGGAGGATATCACCATGTGTTCTTCCATTTTACTCCCCGAATCTCAGAGTCCAGTTTCTTATTGATAACATATAAGTGGAAGAGTTAGTCACATATTAAATTCATATATCTAATTTATAAAAGGAAAAGTTTGTCTGGAGAACTAGGCATGCTTTAAGATCCTTGTTTGGTTTCTGAGCTCTCAAGCAGTGAATCCAGAGACAAGATTGAGCTGAGAGAGAAATCAGGACTCATTTTCCTAGTTTTAACAGCTTAGTTATCACTACACAAATATTAATTTAATTCAAACTTAAATATTTAATGACTGCTAATATATTAAAGACATTTAAGTTTGCACCTGAACTTTCATTTCACTTCTACTGGACAGAGAAATTTAAAAATCCATTTCCAGATACTTGCATCAATCAAGGTAGCCTGGCAATCTGGAATTCAGTCTATTAAGTGTGTTGAGTAAATCAGATTCTAATGTTCTAGGTATTCCTAATCCCCATAGCTCTGCAAGGCACAGATTACTGAACTATTTTATATCACAATCTACCATGTACCCAGCCCTGTGATACAAGTGAATAATAGAAGAATAACATCTAGTTCCTAGTATACAATATTTATCTTGTTACAGGAAAAGTAAGCCTTTCCCACCTTTATATGGGTAGGTGAAGTATAATTTCTTCACTCAATAAGTCATTTCCCAGGAAAAGGAATAAATTTACAAATAGGAAGTTCTGGTATAAAGTGTTTAGGGCTATGAAAATGTGTGGGATGAATTGGGAGGTAGAGTGTGGCGAATAGAGGCAGGCAGACCCGTCAGCAAGCTGTTAAACCAGTCAAGAGGCCAGGGTGTGAAAGAGTGTGGGGGTGGAGAGAACAGGGTGGATTCTCAGACTTTTAGAGTTGTTCTGTTTTATGTTACAGCCCCACTCAATGCTTACCAACACTTGGATCACATGAATCTTCTGGCAAAGTGCCAAAGTGTTAAATCATAAGTAAAAATCAGCACCATATTCATCAATGTTGTCCACTCAAAGTTAATTGTCAAGCCAAGAGATCCAGGTTTATGGAAGAACTATGGAAGCTCCTAGAACTGAATGATAGAGAATACAAAGGGCCAGATCGGGAGCCCCACTCCTAAATAATTCATTATCTCACTGCCATACAGTGGTGATTTTTTACAGCACAAATTTGAGCAATTCTATCTCCGTTACACCATTGGGAGGTTCATTATGTCATGGAAGGAATTAACCTCTCTTACCTCACCTTTCCCAATTCAAAAACTTAAAAGGTTATTAATTAGTGGGAATTAATGCAACATACCATATACCACCCACATCTCCATCATTTGCAAAGCATTCTCTTCCTGGTATCACCTAACTCAGCCTGCTGGTGCTGGATGGTGTAACCCTAAAGTCTCTCTTGGTTGTGGTGTGTGTGTGTGTGTGTGTGTGTGTGTGTGTGTGTGTGTGTGTGAGAGAGAGAGAGAGAGAGAGAGTGAGAGAGAGATAGAGACGTGCTACTAGAGTGCCATTTGCAGTGAGAAGTATTTGAATTCTAGCTGCCTACATGTCATACATAGATTCATTTCAGATGGAGCAAGAATAACTGGTTTGTCCTCAGCATGGGCTATAATAGGAAGATGATCTACATGTTCAGAGACTTGCACTATTGTTTTAATCCATCAATGAATTGCCATTTTTAAAGTTAAACCTGAGATGACATAGTATTATATCTTTTCTTCTCTGTTAGTCTTCTCGCATGGATATTTTACATATTTTAACATAACAGAATGGGGGATGTGCTGAAATATACATGCCCATGCTTTCTACACTGCAGCAGAGCAGTCAGTATCTCTGAGGTTGACATAAAATGTCACCAATGACACGGGACCTACAAGCAGCGTGTCAATGCATTTGCATAGAGAGAAAGGCTCTTCTTCACAAATCATGCCTTCTTATGTCAGCTTCCCTTTGATCTGCCAGAAATGATCTGCATCCTAACATCAGTACTCACCTGCTATAATAGTTATCATTTTGTCATTGAGGAAAGTAAGGCATAGAGAGATTAAATAACTGTGTGAAGAGCATTCAGTTAGGAAGTCTAATACTTATTTGTTGGTCTGACTCCCCAGTCCACGCTCAGAACCACATTGCAATACTGCTTCTTACAGTTAGGTAGGAGGTGTCCGCAGGGCTATTATAAGCAGCAGTCCTGATCCAGATGTGACAAGTGAGAAGAGACTGGATTTTCTGCCGTTAGGCACCATGGAAACTTCAGATATTTTATTTGGCTATTAAATAAAAGGATGAACTCAGAAGAGTAGGGGACTTGGGAGCCCAGGATCACCAAGGCCAGAGTACTGCTGTACTTGACATTTTGTTCATCTCTCAAATTCAGTCATTTGTCAAACCAACTTATTCTTCTATTTTCTTTCCAACCTATCATGTTCCTCCTAGATCCATAACTACAAATATAAAGTCAATGCACCAAGATGCTTTTCTGACATGCGAAGTGTCTATCTTCACACTCCTTGGAATTGTAAGTCCTTCTATCAGAAATCTCCCTTTCCTATAGTTCTCCAGTACATTCCACACTGACTTCCATGCTTGTGTCTTCTTCTCCTTCGCTAAGTTTTTCTAAAAAGTTATTTCAAATGTTCAATCAGGTTTTGCCTTTCTTGCTTTTGTTGCCATCTATCTTAAAATAAGTTAATTTTTAAAATTTTTAAAATTAGGGATATTGTTGCTATCTACTAGTCCTCATTTTGATAATTATTTTTCTTAACCAAAATACTATGGACTTTCTCACCCCCTTTAAGTTTTAACATATTAGATTTATTCTGTTACTTCAACCTGTTAAATGTTTGGTAAACTTAATTTTTTAATGTAATAAACTCAAAACCTCACTCAGCTCTGAATTATTTGATAATAAATCTATTTGCACATCCAATCAATTATCTAACAACATTGCCAAGATTCTAGGGAGATGGACAAGGAATTGGAGATATAACCAATATGCCTATAGTACTGTGATGAGGCTGATTAAAAAATGCTCTTAGGGGAAAGTTCTTTTCTCCCCTTCTTTCTCACCACTTACCATTTTCACCATTCTCTGTCCCTCTTTTCTCGTTTGTAGACTGGAGATTTTTATAGTACCTACTTTATAGTATTGTGAAAATTAAATGAGACTGCAGATGAATAATGCATGACAACTTTTAATCATCATTAAACTTACTATTAATTAATATAAATAACATGAAAAGTATGGCACACATGAAAATCATGATTATGGCTAATAGCTTAAATGAGTCTAATTTGCTTTTATTGTAAGGTGACTTTCATACTATTGTACAGAAATCATTCTCTTCTTAGCTCACTGAACACGCAAGGTCAAAGAATACCAAAAAAAGAGAAACCACCACTAGCTTTTTGAAAAGCTTCTGTTATCTAAATTTACGTCTTTCCTTTGAGAAATCTAGCTAATTTGGAAATTAATCTAAATTCCATTTCTCTGAGGTCAGTGTTATGGTTTTATTTGCAGTCTTAGCCTATTTCATGGACTACTCTTGTCAATATTATCCTTTTAAGTTTTGATTAAACATGCAACAGAAAACATTACTGCAATGTACATGATACCTTCAGTTCACAGCCATATTAGCTAACTTTCATTTACCTAGGAGGGGGAGAAAATTTACTTTGTTACTTGAATGCTAATATGAACACCTAGTTATTTATCTGTTATTTAAGCTATTATGGAATAAAATATCTATAAGGAAAGCTAACATAACAGCCATCTAAGAAATTATTTTGGAGTTTTTAATGTAACCGTATTAATATCATTACTTTAAACTAACATACAAGCTATTGATTTAGGGAGTACATACTAGTAGAAATTCAGGATTAGAATGGGAAATTAGTTTTTCTCTCATTCAATATAAAGAAAAGCAATTGGAGTCTTTTGCATACTATATTCTAATTTACTTTAACAGCATTTTACAAATTCACAGGTTAAATAACTAAACCATATATAACATGAAGAGGAAATCATATGCAATGAGTAAAGGTATCTACCATTTATTTTCTATATGTTAGATGCAATCTATCTATGTGGGAAAGATGTCCTCTGCTTGGTGTGTGAGCAAGGCTGGTGCCGTCAGCGCATGGGAGCAGCTGGAGCAGGGCTGCTGGCAGACAGGGGACTAGGGGCCATGGTGTTAGGGTCTGGGTGGCGGTGTGGAGGATGGGCCAAGACCCGCCCCTGTGCCCACCGCAGCCTTGCTGGCCACAGTTCCTTTCAAGGTGCACGAATTTGTGCACTGGGCCTCTAGTAAGGCAATATAGAAGAAACCCTTTATATTATCGTTACAGTGAACATGTTGGATTTTTTTTCCACCTAAAGGAAAGGCTGTCTCAAAACTAGGTGGGCAAAGCCATCACAATGTAGAATGGTATATTTTCCAAAAGAAAACTCTTCTTACAAGAATACATTCAGTGCTAATGGAAAGTAGCACTTCCCCAAAGCAAGCATAGTTTTCACACTGAAAAAACTACCTTTATCTTTTTGTAAAGAACTTTGATAATTTAATTAAATTAGAAAAGCCTATATTTATTCACAACAGGCTACCCTCATTGTTAAAACTTTGCCTATCCCCTATTTGAAAACTCTGCTGCTAGACAGAGATGTGTGTGGACAAAGGCAAGCATTTCACAAATTTGGTGTGCATCATTAATGAGCATGTACAGCATGACTGCTGGGGTGCTTCTGCCTGGCTGGTAGGCTTGGGAAGTCTGTCATGGGTGTCCAGGGCTCTCTGATGCATAATGATAACATCACTGATGTATATGCCAGCAATGTCCTTGCTTTAATGTCCAAACAGCAGGAATGGGTTAGTGATGCCTCACACGGGCTTAGCGGGTGATCAAGAATATGTATACAGAAATCAGATGATAGTAACAGTAGTCAGAGCACTAATGATAATAACGGGCATTTAATGACTTATTTCTGTATGCCAAGTACTCTGCTAAGCATTTTAAAAGTCTTATTCCACTTAATCTTCATAAATCCTTTGTGAAGTAAATATGACCAGCACTACTTTACATAGGACAGAAATTGCAGCGGAGAGCGGCTAACTTGCCCTAGGTCACGTAGCTGGTTCTTGGCGGAGGACTCAAAACATTTCAGTCTGACTCTGAAGCCTGTGCTTCAACCAAAATGCAGCACTAATTTTAAAAATATACACATAAACAAAAAATATGCAAGCAAACCAGAATGGGAAAATATCAAAAGAACAAATTGTCATAGATAGGTAGCTTTAACACCAGACTGTATAGTTCAAATCAAGACACCTTGTTTTACCGATGTGAATTTTTTCTCTCTTATTTATAATAATAAAAGCATAATATGCTAATTAGACCAGATGTCCTTCCGGATGAAGCTGGGGTTGCAGCCGCGGGATCAAGGAAGCCACTGCGGCTGGGAGGGAGGGATCCAGGCAGCCACCACGGCTGTGAAGGCCTACTCTTGCACAAATTTTGTGCATCTGGTCACTAGTCTATCTATAATCTATCTATATCATTTATCTATCAACTTATTTATATCTATCAATCAATCACCTATCTATATACTGAGCTATTACCTATCAATCATCTATCTACCTACTTACCTACCTAACTACCCATCTACCTATCTGCTTATCTCTTACCTATATTTTTATTTTCACCTACTCAACATCTCTTTTCCTTCTTTACTACACAAATCACTGTACAGGCATGTTAAAAAGCTTGGACACAGTACCTCACTCTCCTATCACAGTGATTGGACAATGATGGACACATGACCCAAGCAAGGCCAATCAGAGTCCTTTGGGTAGTATTGATCTGAACACACATGAGGGGGAAAGCATCCTGATTCTTCTGAGAGTGTAAGTGCTAGTAACTACAGTAACCTGGGACCCCCCGAGATACCTTTGCTGCTCAGGGGGAACTCTTGCTTAGACATGAGGCTAACAGAGACTAGATATGGGCTAAAGAAATAGATCTTGTGATATCATTTGAATCCAGGAGCTAGCTGTGTGAGGAACTCATGATACCTCTTAAATATCCCAGTAAGATAAGTTGAAAATACCCTTTTTCCCTTAAGGTAGTCGGAGTTGAGTTTCTGTCCTCTCATTTCCATTTAAACTTTTCTACTATGCTGAAGATTTCATGCTCTTTCCTATCTCCATTGTGTGTTTTCTTATTTCTTTCTGCTTTGTCAGTCCTTTTGGCAGAGATGAATAAGATGCATATAATTTGGTACCTTTTAATGCACATTAATGCATCTGTTGAACTAATACATGATATTCTATCTGTATACTGGAGAACAAAGAAGTAACACAAAATTAACTCACCAAAATATCAAGCATTAAACCCTAAAATACAAATAGAGTCCATCAAATTCAATCAAAACATATTAGAGCCTGCTATTAGCTACTATCATCATATAAGCCTGCTTTGATTCTTTCAGACCTCTCTAATAATACTTCATAAGCACCTATTCCAGAATGTCTGAGAGTTTTACTATTCTGTGTTATATTCACCCAAGGAATTTACTCTGCTATACAATATAATCTTTGATTATTAACATTTACCATTGCTTAGTAAATGTCTTTATCAGTATGATTTAAATAAACTAACATTTTAGCGGCCAATTAAATATAATTTTGGCTGCTTTATTAATATTTTAATGATTTACATATGTATATAATAGTGGAGTGAAAAGTATGTCTTTCCTACAAACTTTCTGCAGTATTGCAAAAGGTGTAATACTTGCTATCACTATGAAAACAAGGAATATTATTTTACCCTACATGGAAATTTAATGTATAGAATTATGAGGCATGTCATGTGACATTCTCAATGAAATATATAAATAGGATACCTATTGAGTGTTGACTTTTAATTAGATACACAAATATTTAAATCGGTTGAGTAAGTAAATAAGAACTGAAAATAATATGTGTAGTACTTGTCGCTAAAAGTTTTTTTTAGATGCAAGTAAAGTGAGTTGAGAAGGGAATTAATTTTAAAAATTTTTGAAGGAGGAAATCACTTTCATAAATCAGATTAGGAAACACACGTTTTTGATTTTGAAGAAAAGTTGATTCAATTTACTTACTCAAGAAAAGGTTTCTATGCAATAAAGGAATACTTCGTGAGAAAAGTCAAACAGGATCAATCATAGGTAAAACTTAGGAATCAAACTCTCAAACTCCCAATTAAGATTATTTGTGAAAGTTATTTATTTAGAGATTGTGACTGAAGTGCTTCCAAATTGTTTGAGCAATTCGAAAGTAGTTTCAGTAAAAGTGGTTTTGTGGGTCATTTCTGAAGAATCAATAGTAGAACAATAAAGATAAGATGAAAATACAAGTCAGGCAGAAGAGAATTTAGGCATGATATGAACATTGTTCTGGGAAAATGCATCAGCTTTGATCTCACTGGGTTTCCATTCCAGAAGTTGATAGAAGGTTCCCTCTTTGTAGAGTATCTGAATGGATTTCTTTTTCACAAATAGAGAAAAACCAAGACACTAGAGACTTCCAATTCAAGTCATATAGAAGTAATATTGTTTTATATCTTAAGATGCAGTAATTTTATGTATGGCGTTAGCTTCTAGAATTTAAGATTTCAGACTTTATTTTTCTAATAAGCCAAATATACTTGTCTTTTTATTAATTGTCCATTTTCCCCGTAGGACTTTGCTGTTTGAGGTTAGAGACAACTAAATAAACCAAGAAATAAAACCTATATTAAACAGCCTAGTCAGGTATGCCCTACCACCTAGCTCCCCACTGACATTGCCATTATCTGAAATGCATAAAGCTCTTGAGCTTTTCAGAGATTAGGTGGTATATAAATAGCAGTGCCATGGAAGGAGAATGGGAAAGTTGAAGGGAGTGAATGTAAAATATGTGCTGTTGACTTGATCTATGAGCACATTTGAAACAGTCAACGTCCCTGTGATGGTTAGCAGCTTTATGCAGATTGCACCAGGAAGGAAAGCAATCATTCACTGCAGCTGAGGAGAAAGCAGATCATAAGTCAGAAAGTGCAACTTTAAAATTAGAAAGGTACATTGCTTACAAAACAGTAAAGGCAGGAATTGTGTTTTCAGTGACCCTGAGTTTAGCCACATAGACAACCATCCCAAAAACCACATTAAATATCAATGATGGACTGAATGAACATGAATGCTGCTGACTGACACCAAGACTAAGGAATATCACCTTCACAATTTCTGCAGAGTTGGGAAAAAATTTTTTTCCACCTCTCTATTTCCACCAACCTTTCAATTCTGATATAGAGTAGGGATCAACAGAATAGTCTTTGGCCTGGCCAGTGTCGCTCAGTGGTTGAGCATTGACCTATGAACCAGGTGTGATTCCTGGACAGGGCACATGCCCAGGTTGTGGACACCTCATCATTTATGTTTCTATCTCTCTCTCCCTCTCCCTTCCTCCCTGAATCAATTTTTTTTTAAGTCTGGCTTTTGAAATAGGCTAAGAATAGATGCATTTCATACAAGAAATCTGGGTTAAAACATAAATATTAAGGGGTAATTTGATGAACTATTTAATAAGTAAAAATAACCAATCCCACTGAGTATATTAGACAATATCACCCTAAAAGCATAATTTTGAATACACAAGATTAGTTTTAACCTTGTTTTATCCATTGATGTGTTAAATCATAAGAGCACTAAAGGAACTCATTATCTAAAGCAACGCTTTATCAGATATTTTTGTAAAGTGAGGAATTATTTTCCTATTCCTATATTTCATAAAATTTTAATTTTTATAAGAGTTTTTGTTATAGGAAAGTAGTTAGTCTACTTCTAAGTGACTAGACATAAAGATAAAACAATATGGTGAATTATATTTATCAGTGTGTATTAAACAGAGATGTGAATTTTAGTCATCCAATATCTATTACATTTAGCCACCACAAAACCAAATCTAAGAAGTTTTTAAAAGGGTCCGAAAATATCAATTAGTAACTAAAATATTACTCCTGTGAGATTCACTATTCTCTCTTGTGGAATTTGCCATCCATATTTTATTTATACTTCTATTATTTTTTTCATTCTAATATCTTTCTATTTATTTTTTATTTCAAAAATTTTTGAATCTAAAGAAAACTTAAAAAAATATGACAATGCGCCCTCGCCGGTTTGGCTCACTGGATAGAGCATCGGCCTGGTGACTAGAGTCCTGGGTTCGATTCCGGTCAAGGACATGTACGTTGGTTGCAGGCACATCCCCAGTAGGGGGTGTGCAGGAGGCAGCTGATCAATGCTCCTCTCTCATCGATGTTTCTAACTCTCTATCCCTCTCCCTTCCTCTCTGTAAAAAATCAATAAAATACGTTTTTAAAAAAATGACAATGCATACTCATATACTTCTCACCTATTGTCACCATGAACATTTTGCCACATTTGTTTTCATATTTTCTTTCTGAATTACTTTTATTATTTTTTTATGCTGAGAATAAAACTTGGCTAGTGTGAACCCATTCACACTAGAATCTATGTACACACACACACGTACACTTTTTAAAAATATAATTTGAAAGTAAGAATCTGACATGGGATTTTATCCCTAAGTAGGTCAGCAAACATATCCTAAGAATTAAACATTCTTTGACAGAACAGGAACATCGTTGTTACCATAACAAATAAATCAATATTTATCTACTATACAATCCATATTTACATTTTCTCAGCGCACAAAATATTTTTAGTTTTGTTGGTTGATTTTAATGATATTGAAAACTTTTTAGTCCAGACCAATTGTTTTACAGAATGTTCCACATTTGAATTAACCTGATTGCTTCAACCTGGTTAGCTCCAGGTTAAAAGTTGTTGGAAAAAATACTTGTGTAAAGTTGTGGCCCCCTCCTGCTGGTGCAGTAAGTGACTAAAGAGGGAACGCCAGGTTGCCTCACTATTGGTGATGCTCAGATTTATCATTTGGTGAGGGTGGCGAGTGCTAAATGTCTTCATTTTAAAGATATGTTTTTCTTCTGTAAGTAACAAGCCCTCAATTTGACAATATTTTGAGGTTGTGTTAACTTACTCCCCAGCAGCTTTTCAACTAATGTTGTGTGTGTGTATGTGTTAATTTGAATTCATGAGTTATTTTTTTTAGGAATAACGTTTGTTATTTTTTCAATCCTCAAATTATCCCATCTGATGCTAGTGGAAGTCCCTTCAGACTAGCTCCCATGCTGTTCTGAGATGACTTCATTAGTTTTTGAGCACGTCCTTGCTCTCGGGTATAGGAATATGTCACAGGCTTATCTTTGCTTTCCCTGATCCAGACCAATCATTTTTCCAAGAGGCTTGGTTTCTGTGGGTAGGGAATGCCAAATGGACACCAGGATCTGCCTCTAGCTATGCTTATCACTACGAGGCCATTTCAGTGAAGAGCGCTAGAGAATATATACTGTCAAAACATATATATTTATTGTGGTCACCAGGGTTTAAGGACAGGGAGGGAGTGACTAAAAAGGAGAAGCAACAGGGAATTTTTTGGGGTGGATGAAAGAACTGTATCTTGATTTTTATGGTGGTTACATAACTCTTTGGACTTGTCAAAACTCACAGATCTATATATCAAAAAGAGTGCATTTTTAATAGATTTTAATTTTTTATTTTTTAAAATATTTTATTGATATTTTACAGAGAAGAAGGGAGAGAGATAGAGAGTTAGAAACATCGATCAACTGCCTTCTGCACACCCCCTACTGGGGATGTGCCTGCAACCAAGGTACATGCCCTTGACCGGAATCGAACCTGGGACTCTTCAGTCCCCAGGCTGATGCTCTATCCAGTGAGCCAAACCGGCCAGGGCTAGATTTTAATTTTTTAGAGCAGTTTTAGGTTCTCAATGAAAGCAAGCAAAAGTACAGAGAGTTCCCATTTACCCATGTCCCTCTATGTGCATAGCCTCCCTAATTATCAACATCCCCCACCAGATGGTATATTTGTTTTGATCAATGAACATACCTTGACATATCATAATCACACAAAGACCATAGTTTACATTAGGATTCACGCTTGGGGTTGTGTTCTATGAGTTGAAAATGTAAATGAGATTTATACACCATTCTAGTATCATACAGAATAGTTTCATTGCCCTAAAAATTCTTTATGAAAAGAGTGCATTTTAATGTATGTAAACTTTAAAATAAAGAAATTAAGAATTTATTTTTTTAAAATATTTTATTGATTTTTCACAGAGAGGAAGGGAGAGAGATAGAGAGTTAGAAACATCAATGAGAGAGAAATATCGATCAGCTGCCTCCTGCACACCTCCTACTGGAGATGTGCCCGCAACCAAGGTACATGCCCTTGACCGGAATCGAACCTGGGACCTTTCAGTCCGCAGGCCGACGCTCTATCCACTGAGCCAAACCGGCTACGGCAGAAATTAAGAATTTATACTTATATATCAAATTCAAATCTAGTCACAAGATTCCTTTTCACTTTTCTTTATTCCATATTTGTATCTCCCTTCTATAGTGGAAGCCCTGGTTCCCAGCAATACCAATATATTTACTCATATGCTCTACTTACAAGAAATATAAAATAAATTCAAATAGTTCCAAATTTCAATGCCAACAACACCATCAACCACAAAAAATTTAGCAAATAAAATTTGTAATCTTTTTGCATCACTTTTCTTACCTCAGAATAAATGCAATTAAGGAGTTAAGTTTGGGTACTGTGTTCACATTACTTAGATTAATTGTTTTCTCCCTGTGGATAAAAAAACCACACAATAAACTATAGTTGTTAACAAGTGTGCAATTAGGGGCCGTTGTGCTCAATTTTAGTGTTTGCTTCTCTATTGTGGTTGGTTTTGTGAACATGTAACTCATTGTCCTTGTTCAAAAGTATAAATCACTAAATAAAAGAGAAATCCTACTTCCATCCCTACCCCATGCATTCCATTTCCATTTCATTTGCAAAAATAAGCACATATTTTTTTATTTCTCCTGTCTTACCCAAAAGTTAGCAGGCCAGAAAAACTCTTTTGGACCATGCTTTATTCATTAACAACATACCTTGGAGGTCATTCCATAATTCATAGAGATATTCCTCATTTTTCTTTACTACCACAGAGCACCCAACTGTGTAAATGTGCCACAAATATATAACCAGTCTCTTGTTAATGAACATTAGTTTATTTCTCATATTTTACTGTAATATGTAGTGTCACCTGAATAATCTTGTGACATGTTTTGTGTTTGTGCAGGTTTACCTAGAAGTAAGAATGCTGAGTTAAATGGTAAATGCATATATTATTTTGTTAGAGCTTTCCAAATGCCTCTACGGAACATTTCTAACATTTTATGCTCTATGGAAGTGATGAGAGCGCTATTGTCCTACAATCCCACAAGCTCGCCAACAGTATATCATCTATTTTAGCCAATCAGATATGTGAGAAAATGTATCCCAGTGCACTTTTAATTCACATTTGTCTTGAGTGACATTCAGTATATTTAATACCTATTTAAGTATATTTTCTGTACATATTACAAATGAAGGTTGGATTTTTTCCACTGGTTTTAAGATGTCTTTAATTATTAAATAAATTAGTCAAACTGTTAAAAATTGCAAATATTCTCCTACTTATATTTTGTTTTATGCAATAATAATCATCTCTATGTGGTAAAATTTACCAATATTTTTTAGGTTTTATATAAATTTTGAATCAAGTTATAAAGGCATCACCATACCCATACTTACACCCAGTTTTAAAGTCCCCCACCCCCCAGTACTTGTATAGTTTTATTTGTGGCATTTAGATCTCTCACTTATTTGGAGTTTATTCCTGTGTATGAAACATTCGTATCATATTTTTAAATGACTATCAAATTGTTCTAAACTACTTATTGAATTTGAGACATCACCTTCATTATATAGCAAATTTCCAATTATGTTTGGGTCAATTTTAGGGACTTGTATTATGTTCCATTGGTTGTCTGCCTGTTTATGTACCAGTTCAACACTGTTTTAGCTAAAGAGGCTTTATAGTATGTCTTAATGTTTGGTAGAACTAGACACTCCTCATTGCTTTTTTAAAATTTTTAATTATTTTTCTTGCTATTCTCGAGTGACACACACACACACACACACACACACACACACACACACACATTTTACAAGAAACTTGTCTAACCCTAGAATGAACTGGTTAATTATTTTTAGGGACTGCATTAAATATTAAATGTATATAACAATTTGGGGACAATTGAAAATTTCACAATGATGAATCATTCTCTGTAAGAATAAGAAGTGCCGTTAATACTAGAGGGATTTGACCACTAGAACAAGACTGCGCACAAAGACCACAAGGGGGTGCACCAAGAAAGCATAAAAGATGTGGAGACAAAAAAACATGACAGAAATGGAGGATATGGAGCTAAAAATCGCAATTTTGAGGGCTTGCAATAAACTTGAGCAGAGCCTCACGAAAACTAATGAGACCCTCGATGCTATGATAAAGAAACTAGAAAGTAAGCATACACGGACTGAAATTAAGAATATTATACCCAATAGCAGACCAGAGAACACAAGAATCAAACCAAAGATTTGAATACGAAGAAGCAAAAAAACACCCAACTGGAAAAGCAAAATGAAAAAGGAATCCGAAAGTGTGAAGATAGTGTAAGGAGCCTCTGGGACAGCTTCAAGCATACAAACATCAGAATTATAGGGGTGCCTGGCCAGTCTGGGTGAGGGGCTGAGGGCCGTTTTCCGGCTGGCGGGTGACTAAAGCTCCCAACAGCTCCTTTTTTTCTTTTTTCTTTTTTATTCTGGGCCAGCTTTAGCTTTGAGGCCTCGGCTGCTGAAAGCCGGTTTCTGGCCTTTGTTTTTCCTTCTGTATTTGATACAATGTTGCGGTCCAGCTGGCTGAACCTGGCTGACCGAAAGCTGGTTTCTGGGGTTTTGTTTAGCTTCTTATTTGCTACATAGTACATAGTTGCTTAGAGTTGCAGCTGAGAGGCCGGCAACTCAGGCGGGGAACGTTAGAGTCAGCCATCACTGGA
>NW_005871296.1:784075-787635 GCF_000147115.1 Myotis lucifugus | reverse complement strand
AAACTTTCCCCCACCTGGTGGAAGAAATGACTTACAGGTCCAGAAACGCAGAGACCCCCAGACAAAAGGAATCCCAAAGAGGACCACGCCAAGACACATCATCATTTAAAATGCCAAGAGCAAAAGACAAAGAGAGAATCTTAAAAGCAGCAAGAGAAAGAGACTCAATTACCTACAAGGGAATACCCCATACGTCTGTCAGCTGATTTCTCAAACAGAAACTTTGCAGGCCAGAAAGGGAATGGCAAGAAATATTCAAAGTGATGAATAGCAAGAACCCTACAACCAAGATTACTTTATCCAGCAAAGCTATCATTCAGAATTGAAGGTCAGATAAAGAGCTTCACAGATAAGGAAAAGCTAAAGGAGTTCATCACCACTAAACCAGTATTATACAAAATGCTGAAAGGTATCCTTTAAGAAGAGGAAGAAGAAAAAGGTAAAGATACAAATTGTGAACAACAAACATGCATCTATCAACAAGTGAATCTAAGAATAAAGTGAATAAATAATCTGATGTACAGAATGAACTGGTGATTATAATGAATCAGGGACATAGAAAGGGAATGGACTGACTATTCTTGGGGGGGAAAGGGGAATGGGAGATGCGGGAAGAGACTGGACAAAAATCGTGCACCTATGGATGAGGACAGTGGGTGGGGAGTGAGGGCGGAGGGTGGGGCGGGAACTGGAAGGAGGGGAGTTATTGGGGGGGGGGAAAGAGGAACAAATGTAATCTGAACAATAAAGATTTAATTAAAAAAAAAGAATAAGAAGTGCCTTCCTTTTTGTTCTAGTCTCATTTCTCATTTTCTGTCTGCATTGATACTATAAATGAAATATAAAGTTGAAACTTTATAGAAGTTATATTTTTATTTGCTCTTGGAAATTAGTGTTAGAATTAACTATTCTTTGAAGGTTTGATAGAAGTCCCCTATAAAATCTTAGGTCCTTATTTTTGAGCTGAGGTATCTTTTGATAACTTATGCTATTTCTTAAATGGAAATTATTCACTCTAAACTTTCATTCATGCTTCCTGATTTTTGATGATGAGCTGCAACACTTTTTATTAACTCATTAAATCATAGAGATTAAGAGCGTGCATTCTGGTACTAAACTTGGCCTAGGTTAAAACTTCAATTTCAAACATTGCCATGTGACCTTGGAACATTTATTTTAATCTTTAAGCCTCATTTTCTTGATCTGTGTATTACCTACCTCATAAGTTTGTTGTGAGGAACAAATTTGTCAATATGTATAAACCTAGCACATTACAAGTGCTCAGTATTAGTTATTGTTATTCTTCTCCAGAATTTATTCATACATTATCAAACATATCAAAACAACATTGAGAAACTAAAAATGCCAGATAATGTGTTTTATGGTTATCATAATAACCATTTCTATGTGGTAGAATTTACCAATATTTTTTATTTTTTATCTATATTTTGAATCAAATTATACAGGCATCACCATACCCATACTTACAACAAGTTTTAAAGTGATTCCCCCACCTAGTACCTATATAACTTTCTTTGTTGCATTTAGACCTCTCATTTATTTGGAGTTTATTCTTGTGTATGAAACATTTGTTATCATATTTTTAAATGATAAATAGGCTACAAATATGGGTGGCATAGATCTTATTCTTTAGATAAGATCACATCCTAAAAAAGAAGCCAGATTAATATGATGGTCAGGACAATTATCATAGAAGGTCCTGAAAAGAAAAGAAAATTTTATTGGCATTTCAGGTAGTGAAAATATCATATTCAAAGGCACAGAAGTATAACAACATTTCAGGAAATCACAAGATCGGGTATGACCTTAGCTTAAGAAGCCGATGAGGTAGTTACAGGAGTGCTGAAAGAGTAGACACCTGCTATATATAGTTCGAAGGGCCTTTACTGCCATGTTCAAGAGTGATCGGCAAGGATTGAGGATTTTAAATAGTAGAGGGTTAGGATCTGGTTTTTGTTATTAGAGATCACCATGGCAACCATATGGAGCATGGAAGGGAGGAGGAAAGATTGACAACATGACCAGTAGAAGAAGTAGTTGTCAGACTTTGCAGTCCATAAGAATTATCAGGGGATCTTGTTTAAAAATACCAATTGTCAGATCCTATCCTCAAAGATTTCTAATTTAGCAGGACTAGGGTAGGGCCTGGAATAAGCACTTTCAGGGAATTTTACTGCTACTGGTTGCCAGTCTCACACAGAAGGCTGATGTAATGGTCCAGGAAAATGGTGTTGAAGCTGCTGCATGGCAGAAAGGGAGAGAGGAATAATTACACACACACACACACACACACACACACACACACACACACACATGGATGTGTGTATCTCTCTTTCTCTGTCTCTCTCTCTCTATATATATACATATATACAGTATATATGTGTGTGTATTTATATACATATATAAATATATATATCACAAATGCCTACAAACTTACAAACAATGTTCCTTGACAGTTATTAATATTAATTTACTACACTAACTTCATTTGGGGAAGTTTTTGATAATGCATCTTAATTTTAATTTATGTTTCAATCCCAAAATGAAATGCCAACAGTACTGATTAGCTTCTAATCAGGTATTGTTGAAAGAGAAGGATAAAATATAATACAGATCTAGCTGGTTTGGCTCAGTGGATAGAGTGTCTGCCTGAAGACTAAAGGGTCCCAGGTTCAATTCTGATCAAAAGCACAAGCCCGGGTTGCTGGCTCAATCTCCAGTAGGGGTGTGAAGGAAGCAGCTGATCAATGATTCTCTCTCATCATTGATGTTTCTATCTCTCCCATCCTCTCCCTTCCTCTATAAAATCAATAACAATATGTATTTAAAATAAATAAATAAATAAATAAATAAATAAATAAATAAATAAATAATGCAGGGAAGGAATGAGTGCTGATTTTACTGGAATAAGGAAATATAAAAACATAAGATTCGCAGAAGGTGAGCTATGTGCTGGTTATGGTGAATTTAAACTCTGAAATTCCTTAGAGCCACCCAGGAAGCCTTCAGCAGGCATTAGGGACCTAGGTCTGGAACTCAGAGACTAAAACTCAGGAACCATTAGCTTATTATTGGTGCTCACTGAAGCCAGGACAGTGGACAACACTACCCAGGAAAAATAAAAGAGTCAGACAAATAGAAGACTCGGGGAAAATTGTGGAGGAACATCAGAGGCAGGAAGAAGAAAATAGAATGCAAAGAAGAGAAGTAAAACTAGGCAGACCATGAAAAAAATGTAAAAAAGGAGAGCTGGTATGAAAGCCAAAGGAGCAATGCAGTCGAAAGGTAAAGTGATGGAGGAGGGTATGAGATGGCTCAGAGGGCTCAGTAAGTGACAGCCTAGGAAGCCCCGGAGGCTGGTCAGGTAGCTGCTGCTGACTTTCAGCCAGAGCAGTTTCAATGGAATGCTCAGAGCAACAGCCAGGTCCTACAGCTGTGGGGAGGAAGGAGGGTAAGCAAGAGAAGGCAGCACATAGGAAAAAAAAACCCAAACACACGATTGCTTTAAATCGCCGCAAAACAGAGGAAGAGACAGTGAA
>NW_005871296.1:781698-783254 GCF_000147115.1 Myotis lucifugus | reverse complement strand
GGGATTGGTGCAGTTCGAGTTCCTGCAAGCCACAAGGCTCAGTGCGGCATTCAGGGAACAAAAATATGTTCTTGCTAAATAACAATTTAAATAAGTTTTTGTGCTTATTATCAGTTCTGTTTTAAAGACCTTACCTATATCAACTCCTTGAGTATTTCTAACAACTCTATGTGACAGGCACTATTATTAGCTTCATTTTAATAAAAGGAAACAGAGAAATGAAAATGTTAAGTAAGTTGCCCAAGGCCAAAACTGTTAAATGGCTGAGTTAAGATTTAAATCCAGAAATCCTCTCTTTCTTTGTTAAAGTAAGAAAAAAATCAGGAGATATGAGCTAGTGTGTGATGATTAAAGGTAAAAATCGTTTTAATTAAAGATATACATTTGCAGGAGGAAGAGAATGAGATAGGGAGGAGGGGATCTTCTGGAGCAAGAGCCTCAGCTTTGCCATTGTCCTTAAAATGAACACAGCAAGTTCTCATTCTCAGGCAGCCGTGAGAGTCAGAGGCCTGGTACGGTCACGTCACCCTGTAGAAAGAAAATCAATAAAGTTATAATGAGTGTTTAAGAACTTTAAATTAATTCCCTGTGACAATTTCCTGGTATCTAATAGCCCTGGATGGTTTTGGTTACTTGCTGTGGAACAGTGATTGCCTGTTTAGGTTAAGTGTATGCCTCATTCTTAGAGAGCAAGTTCAGCTGCTCCTAAAGGCAGTCATCTATAGCAAGTTTCCTGCAGAAAATTCCATTGCTTTGCCCACTCAGGCATTTATTATTCCATTTGCTTATGTTTACCAGGTTGGAAAGAGGAGAAAAAAATTTGAAAGTCACATAGATTTCTTCTTTTTTTAATATATATTTTATTGATTTTTTACAGAGAGGAAGGGAGAGGGATAGAGAGTTAGAAACATCGATGAGAGAGAAACATCGATCAGCTGCCTCCTGCACACCCCCTACTGGGGATGTGCCCGCAACCAAGGTACATTCCCTTGACCAGAATCGAACCTGGGACCCTTGAGTCCGCAGGCTGATGCTCTATCCACTGAGCCAAACTGGTTAGGGTTAGATTTCTTCTTATTAGAGAAAAGAAGGAAGGTCCCGGGAGGGAAGGGATGGGCATTGCTGTCCCCTCTCCCCTCTTTGCCTTCCCAGCAATCCCATCTCCATTTTAATCACCCCAGGTACTCGACTATACCCAGTCTGTCCTGCCCTTTCCCACACTCTGGAAAATATGCTGTCAACAGCAAGTCTTTGCCTTGTCATTCTCTCTGTGTGGCATCCCCTTCACCCCTTTGCCACCCACTAAAAGCTTATATGGGATTCATGTTAATTTTAAATCTAACTCCTACCTTTTCATGAGGATTTGGTGATCATCTTCAGTCAGAAGAGATTTCTACACCTCTGAACCCCACTAATACTTATTTACACCATTTATGCGGCATTTAACAAATTTTGCTGTTTTTGTTACGTTGTATGGATTGCACACTGTCTGTGAAGTAGAGAGTGGTGGTTATGGTTTTTGCTTGCCCAGTGTGCTGGGCCTCCTAGTCATGGTG
>NW_005871296.1:777225-778591 GCF_000147115.1 Myotis lucifugus | reverse complement strand
TGTCTCATGTACAATTGAGAAGAATATGCATTATGTTGCTGTTAAATATTCTATATGTGTGTGTTAAATCTATTTAATTTATAGTATACTTTAAATTTTTTATTTTCTTATTTATAATCAGCTTTGTTACTCAATCCATTATTGAAAGTGGGATATTAAGGTCTCTAATTATTGTTAAATTGTCTGTTTTTCCCTTTGATTCTGTAAGTTTTTGCTTCATGTAAGTTGGTGCACTGTTGTTAAATATATATATGTGTATATGTATGTGTATATATATAATAATTATATCTTTCTAATGAGTTGACCCTCTTATTATTATAAAATGTCCTTTGTCTCTAGCAATAATTTTTATCTTAAATCTATTTTGTCTGACATTAGTATTGTTACCTCAACTATCTTTTTGTTATTGCTGGTATGGTATACATCATTTTCCATTCTTTTGCTTTTAATTGATTTCTGTCTTTGACTCTGAAGTATGTCTTCCATAGACAATATAGAGTTGGAATATATTTTAAAATACATTCTTCCCATCTCTACCTTTTGATTGGGCAGTTTAATCCATTTACATTTAGTATAATTACTAATCAAATAAGATTTACATATACCATTTTGCTATGTGTTTTCTATAGATCTATGTTTTTTCTCTTCCTCTGTTTTTCAATTAGTGTCTTTCATATGTTAAATAGATATTATCTAGTGTACCTTTTTAATTTCCTTTTTTGTTTCTTTTAATATGTTTGTTGAGTTATTTTGTTAGTAGTTGCTCTGAAGTTACAATTAACATCTTAATTAAAATAATCTATTTGAGAATATTATTGCTTAATTGCTCTAATATAACTCCATTCTCTCACTCCTCCTTTATATTAATATCATCATATAAACTATATCTTTATATATTATAAACTCATCAATACAAATATATAATTTTTGCTTTATGCATTTGTCTTTTAAAATAGGAGAACAAAAGATTTACAAACAAAAGTACATTTATATTATCTTTTATAATATTCATATAGTTAACTTTATTAGTGTTCTTATATCTTCATGTGGATTAAAGTTACCATTTAGTGTGCTTTTATTTCATACTGAAGTTCTTTTACTTGGTAGTATTTCATGTCAATCAGTTCTGCTAGAAGTCTCTCTATTTTTGTTTATCTGGTAATGTCTAATTTTCATTCACTTTTGAGGGAGAATTTATCTGTATATAGAATTGTTGGTTGATAGTCTTTCTTTCAACACTGAAAATATATTGCACCGTTTTCCCTTTTTCTTTTCTCTCCTCCTTCTGGAACTTCCAATATGCATATGTTGATACACTTGATGGTGTTGCACAGGGCGTCTAACTCGTAATTTTTCTCTTTATTTT
>NW_005871296.1:773317-775598 GCF_000147115.1 Myotis lucifugus | reverse complement strand
TGGCAAAGGTTGAATTTAAATTCAGATTCCTTTGATTCCAAGACTAATCTTAGCTATAATTTATAAATCAAAAGGAAGCACTTTATTTTTATATTTTTCTAAAGTATAATCACCTTAGATCTTGTCAGTTTCAGGATATTACATTTTATCTGTTCTACAATGTTGGCATTAGGTTTGGGACATTATTACACATTTGACTGAACCGTTAGAGCCCCCATAATTGAGTAATCAGCAATGATACTGGGTTAACTTGCCTTTTTTCCCTAATACAATGACTGTGCACTCAGGATAACTGAATTTGTAAAAGTTAGTGATTTTTCTTCTTCCATGCTTTCTTTTGCTTTAACAATAACCTCTCGGGGAAGGCTGGCTTTGAGTTGTGCACACCTATTCACATCTTGTTTGTTTTGTCACTAAAACACGGGAGATATAGAAGTAGTCCAAGCAGACCTATTCACATCCTGTTGCCAAGGCAATATTACCATGATTCCCTTTGTTTTATAACTAAGATGGCAGCAGTCTGGCCCCAAGCAAACTACACATGCCCACCTGTGTCTTATTATTTTGGGAGAACATAAGAAAAATTGTGCTTGAATTGGGCACGGTCAGGATTCTTTATGCTTATCCTATATAATAAAAGTGTAATATGCAAATTGACCCTAACAGCAGAGCGACTGGGAATCACTGGTCACTATGACACACACTGACCACCAGGGGGCAGACGCTCAATGCAGGAGCTGCCCTCTGGTGGTCAGTGTGCTCCCACAGGGGGAGCTCTGCTCAGCCACAAACCAGGCTGATGGCTGCCAGCACAGCGGTGGTGGTGGAAGCCTCTCCTGCCTCCTCAGCAGCGCTAAGGATGTCCGACTGCAGCTAGGCTTGCTCCCCGCTGGCAAGTGGACATCCCCTGAGGGCTCCCGGTATGCCAGAGGGATGTCTGACTGCCAGCTTAGGCCCAATCCCCCGAGGAGCGGGCCTAAGCCAGCAGGTGGTCATCCCCCGAGGGGTCCCAGACTGTGAGAGGGCACAGGCCGGGCTGAGGGACCCTCCCGAGTGCACAATTTTTTGTGCACCGGGCCTCTAGTTAAGAATATACTCAGACAACTGATACATTTTTTATGTTTTTTTCTTACAGGGTTTTACAGACAAAAATAATGTGCCTAGCCAAATAGATGCTAGAGGGATCCTTGGAGTCCAAGGCCATGTATTGAAATCCTGATTTGTCACTAACTGAGTATGTAGTCTTTCTATTTTTTAAAATATGTTTTTATTTATGTTTTTAGAGAGAGAGGAAGGGAGAGGGAGAGGGAGATAAAAATATTGATGACAGAGAAACATCATCAATTGGCTGCCTCCTGCATGCCTCCTACTGGGAATCAAGCTCCCAACCCAGGCATGTTCCCTGACTGAGAATCAAACCCGTGACCTCTTAGTTCATGGGTCAACGCTCAACCACTGAGCACACCGGCCGAGCTGACTATGTAGTCTTAAACTACTCTCTTCCCTTCTTGCAGAAATGTAATTATTAATATAGATTACTTCAGTGAGTCACATTAAAGAACACATATGAAATCAGTTTATAAAGTTATTCAAATGTTAATTGTTTTAAAATACATGCTTCTGTTTTGATACAGCTTTATCCCCATGTGAAGAAAGTAATCAGTGACAAAAGAGAAGGGATGTTGAATTGTTTGAGGTCAGGAATTACATTTATAAGGAGCACAAAGTAGCTCCTCAATGAATGATTATTCATGCATGGGTGTGGGTTTTCTAAGCTCAAGTCATTGTATCTTGAAGAGCCAGGCTCAACAGGACTCACCAGTGAATACCATAGTCATGAACACTGTAGTGTTCTTATCCTTGGCCTGCCTTAGAAGAAGCACCTCATTTTCATGAAAGAAGTGTAGCCATGAATGGTAGATTTGATTGTCATGTTTCTAGGAAGGTTTGTGTGTGTACTTAAAGTTCCATCATTACGATGTACATTAATATTTTATTCAGTTAGATTAGGGATAAACTGTATTTTATAAATTATCTTTGACAAACACACACACACAGCTGTGTTTACCCTAAGCACTACACATTATGCCTTCAAAGTAAAACTGAATGGAAGCTTTCATGCGATGAAGCAGAGTAACTCCGGCTTTCTCCTCTGCATTTTCTAAACTATTTCAGCCTATTAGAGCAAGTCAGAATAATTTTATTTAGAGTCAATATGATCAATTATAAGTATGGAGGGAAGTGAGAGTGAATCTCAGCCATGAGAGATTCCACTGCATCC
>NW_005871296.1:770581-771918 GCF_000147115.1 Myotis lucifugus | reverse complement strand
CCCATGCCCAGATTATGGGTTCAATCCCCAGTAGGGGCCATGCAGGAGGTAACCAATGGATGTTTCACTCTCACATCAATGTTTCTCTCTCTTTCTTTCCCTTTCCTTTTCTCTGTTTTTTTTCTTTTTTTTCTTTTCTTTTCTCTGTTTTTAATAATATAAAATATCAATTTAAAAAAAACTTAAAAATAAAAAGAAATAAAGATCTTCACAAAGACTATTTGACCAGTATATACAGATATGAGAAAGAAATTTCACCTGAACTACTGCCTACAATGCTTTCAATATTAATGATGTAATATGTAATTAAACAAAAAATTTCATCAGAAATTATAAGTGTATGTGTGTGCAATTGTAAATATTGCTTCCCAACACCTTAACAGCAGGGCAATGTTTGGTTTAGCATTTTTCATTTGTGCCATATAATGAAGAATTATGCTATTTCTTCTCAGAGAATTAGCAGCTAGTCATCAACTTCAATTAATCAGGACACTTCAAGTAATTTTGAATGTTTTTTGCATTATTAAATATTTCAGCATCACTTGGGACTTTCCCTTTAATGTTCTCAGAATGATTTTACATTATTATTTTTAACAGATTTCCTCACTTGTTCATCCCTTTAAAATGAATTTCTCTCAGGAGGGAAAAGAACCAACACAAACCATTTCCTTCTAACCCCATCAACTAACCAGATCCAGAATCATAGTAGCATCTGAAATAAGTTCATTTTCACCTATCCACAGGAAAAATAAAAGGTGTGCCATAAGAATTTTCTTTGAGTAAATGCTAAAAACATTACATGAAATCACTTTCCCATGCCATCATGTTTCCATCTACTCTGATTAATCAATAAATGCCTATTGAGTAAGCAACATTTTATATACTTGGATAGAGCACAAAAACTATTAGAGGTTTTTTTTCAGAAGCTTGCCTTTGAAGCATTTGGTACATGTACATCACATCTCTAGCAAGATGGACTATAAAACGATATTCTGGTCATCATAAATTAAGTTTGAAAATAAATGTAAAGTACCTACAGACTTCTGGTCAAGATGGTGGCATAGATAAGGTACTCGCATCTTCCCACAACCACATCAAAATTACAACTAAACCAGAGAATAATCATTACTCAGAACCACTTGGAATCTAGTTGAATAGAAATACTACAACTAGGGATTGATGTAAAGAAACTGCATTAAGACTGGTAGGAGGGACAGAGATGCAGAATTGGCAGGTCCTATGCCCACATGTGGAGAGTAAAAATCAGGAGGGATATATCAGCTCAAGAGGTACCTCTGAGAAATGAGCAGTCCCAGGCCCATAACAGCTCCCCCAGC
>NW_005871296.1:752467-769671 GCF_000147115.1 Myotis lucifugus | reverse complement strand
AGGACCTACAGCCAAGATAACCCTACTCAGCAAAGTTTTCATTTTGACTGGAAGGACATATAAAGAGCTTCCCAGACAAGAAAAAGCTAAAGGAGTTCATCACCACCAAAGCAGTGTTACATGAAATGTTGAAAGATTTTCCTGAAGAACAAGAGAAATAAGGAAGAAGAAGGAGGAGGAGAAGAAGAAGAAGCTTAAAAATATGAACAATAAAATAATAAATACACATCTATCAATGATTAAGTATAAAAAATAAAATAAGTGAAGAAGCAGAACAGAAACAGACTCATAGATTCAGAGAACATTTTGATGGTTGCCAAATGGGAAGGGGTTGGAGGGATAGGTGAAAAAGGTAAAAGGATTAAGAAATACAAATTGGTTGTTATAAAATAATCATGGGGATGTAAGGCACAGCACAGGGAATAGACGCAGTAATATTCTAATAACTATATATGGTGTCAGATGGGCACAAGATTTATTGGGATGATCATTTAGTAACTCATTGGGTTGTATGCCTGAAACTAACATAATATTGTATGTCAACTGTAACTGAAAAATAAAAATTGTTTTAAAATAAAGAAAGAGAAATCAATTCATATTTCATTTAATGTAAATTTTATGGAAAGGTTCATTTCTTCCTTGTTTGCTGGGAGTGATAATCTGGTTCTCTTAAGCTATTTAAGGATAGTTCTCTGTTGAAAATAGCATATTGAGACAAGTATTAAACAAAAACAAAGGAATTTTCATGAATGAAAGGTTCAAGGTTATCCAAGCTGAGTGAATGTGAAATGGAGAAGAGTTGGGAGTCTAAAGTGAAAACAAATTATACACTAGAAGCTTCAAAGAGGCTTGCTGTATTTAAGAAAACTATAAAATCACTGATGATAATGCTCACTCATTTACTAAAATGAATGGCCCCATAAAGGCAGATACTCTTGTGTGTTGGAAGCACTATTGTACTCTCAGTGCTGAGAACAGTGCGGGCACATAGTAAATGCTCAATAAATATGTTTTGAATAAGTGACTTAACCAAGGCCAGGAGGTAGCCTTTCCAGAGGCTTCTCCTAGATCAGCCATGGGCAAACTACGGCCCGCAGCCGGATCCGGCCCATTTGAAATGAATAAAACTAAAAAAAAAAAAAAAAAGACCGTACCCTTTTATGTAATGATGTTTACTTTGAATTTGTATTAGTTCACACAAACACTCCATCCATGCTTTTGTTCCGGCCCTCCGGTCCAGTTTAGACCATGTGTGCCCTCGAGTCAAAAAGTTTGCCCACCCCTGTCCTAGATTGTTGGCTCAATGTAAGGATGCCGGAAGTAGTGGAGACAGAGCCAGTGTTAGAAAAACAGGCCTAGGGTAGGTATGTCACTGATGAGGTGGATGTAGCTCCTGCATTTTATTCCAATACTGTCGGCCTGATGCACATATTCGTGCACCGGTGGGGTCTGGCCGGCCGGCCCTGATGGGGGCCCATTGGGCCAGGCCAGTGTTGGGGAGGGGCCGTGGGTGGTTGGCTTGCTGGCCCCGCCCCTGATTGTGGTGCGCATCATAGCCATCAGTCATTCCAGTCGTTCTGGTCATTCTGCCGTTCCAGTCGCTGGGCTTTTATATATATAGACGTTACAATCAAATTTCTTCAATGCAAGTCAGCCCTTTACTGAAGATTACCAAAAACAATTTTCTAGATGAAAGGTGTCTAATAGAATTTTTTAAAAATATATTTTATTGATTTTTTACAGAGAGGAAGGGAGAGAGATAGAGAGCCAGAAACATCGATGAGAGAGAAACATCGATCAGCTGCTTCCTGCACATCTCCTACTGGGGATATGCCCACAACCAAGGTACATGCCCTTGACTGGAATCAAACCTGGGACCTTTCAGTCCGCAGGCCGACGCTCTATCCACTGAGCCAAACCGGTTTCGGCTGACATGAAAATGTTCTATAATCCGCACTACTCAATAGAGTACCACTATCTACATTTACCTATTGATCACTTGAATATATAGCTAATGCAACCAAGGGATTAAATTTTCCATTTTATTTAATATTAATTAATATGAACCCTAATAGCCACTTGTGGCTATTGGCTACTGTATTGGGCCATGCAGGTCTAGATCTATGTCACCTACAGTTGTGTGTTTATTGCTGGGGTGGGGGACGGCAGACCATGACATTGGAATTACTTTCTGCTAATTGGTTCAGCGTCAAAGAGGGCTGTTGCTGAGAGGTACCACAGTTCCCAGCTCTTAAAATGGATGCCTTTCAAACAGGGAAGTTGTTTTCTTTTTTACAAGAGAAAAGCAAAATCAATCTTTGCCTTATCACATAGTGTCAGGTCATTATAGAGGGCTCAAAGAAGGATAGAAGATATCAAGGGTTCCCAGAAATGCAGTTAGTAAGGAAAAACAATGAGGGGTTGTGATGTTTCAGTTGAGCATGGATTATTTGTCTTTCAGTGTTAAAAATAGACTTGGTTTTGCAGCCCTACCTCTGACCTTCAGATATGATAAGCAAGATAAGAGAAGAGTGTTGCTAGACCTCAGAGCTGTCATGTCAGGGTCAGGTGAAGCATTGCATTCCTCTCTGATGATAGAGTTTCTGCAGAGAGAAGGGCCAATTCCATTAGACCACACACAGAGAATTAGGTGGGAAGAATTTCAAACAGCTCTGAGAGGGGAGAGCATAGGAGAAAAAGCAAGGGAAAAACGAACCAGAGTTAGTTTATATTTGTGCATAAGAAATAAAATGGAAATGAGTGTATTTCTATTTAGAACATATCCTTAGGAAATGTGATTCTCATAGTCTGTGCTGGTGAGAGGGACACTAAGTATCTCTTCTGAAGGGAAATTTGGCAGTAAATATCTAAGAACCATATATATGTGAACACTTTTTCACCAAGAAAATTTATTTTTAGAAAGGTATCACTAGAAATAATCATAACTGTGCAATAATACAGCTAAAGGAAGTTCACTGAAGTGGTAGATATTGCAGCATTAATTTTAATGGCAAAAAATTGCAATTGAATGTCTATCAGTAGAAGTTAGTTAATTAAATTATGATACTGCTAAACAAAGGAACATTATACAATCATAAAAATCATATTGGAGATGCCTATAAATGCATGAGAGTTTATATACCCATAAAATTGTTTTTTATTGTATATGTGTATTTTTAAAATATTCTTCATAGAGATGATTTGTTGTGGAATTGTGCACCCAAAACCTGTATAATTTTAACTAGTGTCACCCCAATAAATTCAATAAAAAGGAAAAAAAATTCTTCAGTATATTTTCAAATTTTCTTAAATATATTTACAAAATATTTTCAAATAGATTAATTTTATAATAAAAAGAAAAGTTGTTGTTTTTTCAAAATGTTCATAGGTTGTTTTACCAAAATTGCTTTTAGCTATTCTGTGACTTCCTTCCTATCTTAGTTGCCAAGGAGATCCACTGTATCTTGCCTATAGTGGGCAAAAAGTAACCCTCTTTGGCACCTCTAGGAACTTTGCTGCCCACAGACCCAGGAGGACCTTAACCATATAAGCAGTCACTAAAAACTATAGTTAATGTGTAAGTACCTTTACGTACTTATGCTTGTCATTTGGCTCATGAGTGTTACATTCCTGTTTTCGCATCACCTATAATACACAGGACCTATTTCACAGCTACTGTCCTACAATTGCCGGGTGCTGGTTGTTTCTTCTTTCATCATGGAGAGACCTGGGTCCCTCTGCAACCCCTTTTCTGAGGTCAGAGAGTTTGACTTCTCAGTTCCTTCCAACAGTACTAAAGCAGCTACAGAAAAGGAGAGAAAGACAAAAGCAAACAAAAGTAAATAAAAACAAAACAAGGAAAGGAAAGGAAAGGAAAGGAAGCCAACCTGCACTGTAGACAAGGTTCATGGGAAGGCCTGGAAGCAGACGTCTCGATGCTTTCTCACTTGTTTTCGTCGCTCATATGGGAAACCACAGCCAGTTTTTCCATCTGCCGTCTTCGCCGCGGCAGGGTCAAAGTGATACGCACTTAGAAACTTTTGCAGAAATGAAGTTATGATGCCAGGAAGGGGCCTGGAAAGAATGTTCTCATAACAAAAGGCCATTTCTTTTCTGGAAGCCAAATCTCATGAAACAACAACACATATTCCCAGGAGTGACAGATCATGCCTTTCTTATCAGTGTCACTTTGGACAGAATGTACCCAAGTCGTGGGAATATTCAGGATTTCTGATAGCTTAGCTGGGCTTCTCATACCAGTATGAGTATAGTTTGGAGGCTCTAGATCTTTCCTTAACTAATTCTATTAGCCAGAAGTGCCACCTGCCAATGACTCCTCAGTTAGTAGACAGGTCCCATCAGTGTAGACCCCCAAGGACTTCATACGTATTCGCAGCATATCGCACATCTGAAGTCACTTGTTCAATGCCTGTCTCTCCCACATCACCAGCAGACCTTTGCTTTCAGGGACTATGCCTTTTTTGTTCACTATTTTATCCCTTGGGCCTGCTTCTGTGCCTGGGGCATAGTGTACAGTCAAAATCTGTATGTTGAGGAAACCTTGGAAAAAGAAGCTCTCACTGAAGTGGGATTAGGATCAGGGCTGATAAGATGGCATGTCCAGTATTATTGCTCTATGGACACTCTCCATTAACCTGAAAATAATAGTAACAATAACCATTTATTGAGACTCTACTGTAAAAGCCAAGCATTTCCATCCCTTGTGCCATTCAGTCCTTATAAGAGTCAGTACATATGTTCTTATTTTGTGGATGGTAAACTCAGGTACAGGGTATTCACGCTATTTAATATCACAGCTGTAAAGCATATAGCAGCCTCTTGCCAGGGATTTATTCAAAAGAGAAATGAAATGGAACCACCAGAATTTACTCAGTTCATTGAATTCCAAGGCTTATATACCTTTCATTCAACTATATTTCACTTATTCCCAGAAAGGAAATGTAGATGAGTTATATTTGCATAATGCATGTTCTTGCCTAATATTGAGCTAGCATCTACTAAGCAGATTTTCGCGGGGGGTGGCTGAGCTCAGACCTCCTACGTCGGGAGGGAAAGAGGTGCTCAGAAAGAGGGAAGAAAGCTCCACAGGGTGAGCTTCCGGGTGTAACCTCAGGGATGACCTTTCCTCTCCCGAGAGCAAAGCACAAGGAACCCTGATAAGGGGTTCAGCACCTTCCTGATGGGAGTGAGGAGCAGGACCCCAGCAGCTCAGAGGTTAGGACCATGAGCCCTCAAGGCAACAACAAGGAAGGGGTGGCAGTAGCAAGACAGGGAGAGGCCAAGAGCACATCTGAGAAAGAAGGAGCAGTTGTGGGAGAACCACCTCTGCTGGGCTCAGCTGAATCTCAGAACCAAGCTCCGAAGCTAAAGGACTAGTCCTTGATATCTACATGTAATTAGTTGGATTTCTCATTTTTTTAAAAAAAATTCAATTTCCTTAAAACAACAACAAAAAACAGTTCACCCATTTCTCCCACCCCCAAGCCCTACCTCTGGCCACCACCAATCTGTTCTTCATATCTACGAGCTTAGTTTCTTTGTTTTAATTTCCAAAACAAAAGAGATCATATGGTGCTTATTCTTCTTTGCTTGGATTATTTTATTTTGCATAATGTCCCTGAGGTCCATCTATATTTTTTATGGCTGAATAATATTCCATTTTTTTATCCATTCATCCTTTAATAGACACTAGGTTGTTTCCAGATTTGTCATTTACTGGGCACTGGTGGACTTGCCCTTAGAGGGGTTGGGGGAATGTGAAATTCCAGGCAGGCTTTGGACACGGGCACACTGGAGCCTGGTTCTTGGTCTCTGAAAACTTGTTTGGAAGCTGACCTTTAAGGGGTGCATGGTTTGGGACAGAAGTGCAGCTTCTACTGGTTGAGACAAAGTGAACTTAATTTCTCTATTTCATTTCCTCTACACTCAGCTTTATGTCTTTGAAACTGCTTGCAGGAAATGATTCCTTGAAGGGTGGGGCCCTGTGCTCTCCTTCGTGACTGATGCATCCTCACTTGTCCAAACCAACCCCCTTCCAAGAGGCAAATAACAGGGAAAGCACTCAGAGCTTACCAGGGCTGACTTAAAACAGAGACCAGGGACTAATAGCTCAGTGATTGTTATGGGCTGAATTTAGTGATTGTTATGGGCTGATTGTGTCCCCTCAAATTCACATATTGAAGTCTGATTCCCCAGTACCTCAGAATGTAAACACATCAGGAGTTAAGGTATTAAAGGAGATAATTAGGTTAAATGAGGTCTCTAGGGTGGACCCTAATCTCATATGACTGGTATCCTTATAAGAAGAGGAGGTTAGGACACAGACATGCCTAGAGGTAAGACCATGGAAGATCCTAGAAGACAGACATCTGAAAGCCAGGGAGAGAAGCCTTTGAAAAAGCCAATCTTGCTGACAACTTGATCTTGGACTTGTAGACCACAGAATTGTGATAAAATAAATTTCTGTTGTTGAAGTTATAACAAAGTACCCAAACTGTGGTACTTTGTTATGCAACCCTCACAGACTAATATAGTGGCCCACGGTTCTGAACATGAAGGTTTAGGGCAGATGGAATAGGGCTGAGGGGGAATTGTGGACCAAATTCTTCTTGCATAAGTAAATGAAATCACCAGGTTTTGGTGTACTTTGAACCTATGTACAAATAGAATGTTCACAGAGGATATATAATAAAAATGATAGTAACGGCTATTTGTGGAATGTTTATTGCATCTAGTCTGTGTTCCGAGTGCTGTACACATATTATTTCATTCAATCCTTACAACTGCACTCTGAGGTGGGAAGTAGAACTATCCCCATTTTATAGATAAGGAAACAGTCACAGAGGGCTACGTAATTTGCTCAAGGTCACCTAGCCAGTCTCAGAGCTCAGGCTCCGACAGAAGAATGGACTAAATTACGCTCAAAGGTGCTTAGGGGCTCAAAGGTATTTAACAGTTGTTCAGACTCATAAAATAAGCAAACTAGCAGATCTGGGACTTCCAATCAGCTCCTCCATCTTTAAATGTTGCTTCCCATCATTCTTCCCAGACTGCACTGACTCAAATGAAGGTTCTTATTTTGCACCCAGTGTGTTTCCAACACTCTTTTGAAAAGGAACAGCCTGTTACAAATAGGAGCATTAAGACACCAGTGGTGGTCAGCTAAAGATGGACTCCTTCCACTTTATTTTTGCTTAAACTTTTCTTCCTCATTTCTGAAACCCCTCAGAGGAAACCTTCAGCTTATGCTGAGTATTTGTAATATGTAATTAATCTTACAACTGGAATTATGCCATGATATAAGGCTGCAATAATGCTTAACCACTGACTCACAAGCCCAGCTGGTGCTTAATTTATATTGCAACCAGCAGTGTAGAAACACATTTTTAATTTTTCAGACCTAGTAAACATATGAATCCAGGATCAATATAGATGGGGAAATGTTTGCAATTAACAAAATGTGAGTTGTATAATATTATGAGGGGGAAAAAGAGAGCAAAAGCAAGGCTCTTCTCTAAAATTTATCCAGTTGCTCTCTTGTTGAAATGCCTGAATAAATTGTTATAGACTTAGGAAATTGTGTTTAAAACAGTGTTGTAGATTCACCTGCGTTAAAAATGCATATATACATACAGGGAAATAAGCTTTTGAGGACAAATATTTGTTTTGATTAAAGATAACATATTTCAGCCCTAACTGGTTTGGCTCAGTGGATAGAGAGTCAGCCTGTGCACTCAAGGGTCCCAGGTTCAATTCCAGTCAAGGGCATGTACCTTGGTTCTGGACACATACCCAGTAGGGAGTGTGCAGGAGGCAGCTGATCGATGTTTCTCTCTCATCGATGTTTCTAACTCTCTATCCCTCTCCCTTCCTCTCTGTAAAAAAAAATAATAAAATATATTAAAAAAAGATAACATATTTCAGCCCTGGCTGGTGTAGCTAAGTGGTTAGAGCATTGCCCTGAGCACCAAAGGGTTTGATTCCTGGTCAAGGGCACATACCTGGGTTGTAGGTTCCATCCCAGCCCTGATCAGGGAGCATGGGGGAGGCAACTAATTGCTATGTCTCTCTCACATCGACCTCTCTCTTTCTCTCCTTTTCTTTCCCCCACCCTTCCTCACTCTCTTCCATTCTCTCTGAAAAATAATAATGGAAAAAAAATATCTTTTTGTGAGGACTAACAACAGCAATAAAAGAGATACTATATTTGAGCTTGAAGAGGACAGATTGCTGTGTGTGTGCCTATACCTTCATCCCTAATTGTGTTAGAACATTTGCAGTGGATTTCACGTGTTCTCTGAAAATCTTTGAGATGTGAGCTGACCTTTCAACCATGTGTTTACTCATTTATTCTTCTGTTTCCCTGTAAAAAATGTTTGTGACCGGCTCACTGGTGCTCAGAACTGGAGACACCACAGTGAACGCAGCAAAGCTTATCTCTGCTGCCCAAAGACCTCAAAGCCTAGAAAGGCAGTAAGCCGTGGATCAAGGGACTGCAGTGTTGATGAATGCAGTGAAGGAGAAGTAAATGGTTCTGTAAGTACAGAACAGGTGGCCTAACTCCAAACTAAAATTATTTCCCAGATGTGTTTGCAGAGGTGATATGAAATGCCAATAACTAGGAATGAGAGCGTAAAAAGAATAGTCACGTTTTATGTTACAAATATTTCCCTTCACTACATTTATAGAATTTATTCTGTAGTTGCCTGGAAATATAGAATAGTCTAGCTCAATGGTGTTGTAAATTTCTATTCACTACTATTGACACATCAACTTCACATTAAATCAAGAGGAGGAGTAATTTTAAATTTTCTCCTGCTTTATTTTCTGGACACCCAATGCCATCCCTCAGATCGGCTGGAGCACCTTCAACAGGAGAGAAATCAGGAAAAGGATGGAAAGTCCAAGTGTTCTCAGCCCTCTCTGGACTCCATTCATTGTCTTCAGATCTGTTCTTCCTCATTTAGCTGTTGATTTCATGGGTTCTGAACACTATTTGTCCATGACCCAAATGTATGGTTCAGGAAGAGTGAGCTGCTGCCTTAGAATTGAGAGTCAATTTAGACTCTGAAAACTAAATGAGTATTTTTTCATGTGGAAACAATGAGTTCTTTCCTAACTCATCTTAGGGATGAGTAGAAAGTCATTTAATCACCAAAAAACCATTTAGCCAGTAAATGTATGAAGCTCTCAAAAGATGCAAGGTAAGTATGGGAGGGAGTAAGGGAGAAAGGAAGAGAAGTGAATATTTTAAAAATTAATAAAAACAACTACAAGCAAAAGCATTTCTTTTTGAATAGCTGACTTTGCTCTGTCAAACTAATCTTCAGCCAGATAATCCTAGCTACCGTATAGTACCGGACATTTTTCATTGTGCTGTGACATGCCTGAAATAAATTTTATTAGAACCCATTATTGTAACTTAAGTAGCAGGAAAAGCTCAAGATATAATAAGCTAATGTTTTAATTTTAATATTTTCAGTGTTTTACAGCATTAGTATCCTTTATCAACATAAGTATCTGTTGGTAAAATAAGCAAGCAAAAGGGAACAGGAATTAAAGATGATATTTCCATTTGATAGTTTATAATTTTAAGAGCAAGTAAGGATAAAAGATAAGACCTTCAGGGTTTTACGAATCTCCAGTAGCTGATACTAAATCCTGCCTAACTAGTTACTACATGGCCTAAAAGAGAGACAGATAAATGATCCACACTTAGGGGGGAAATATAAGGAAATATTCAGACTTTAGCTTTCAGCAGATTGGAAAGATGTATTTTTACATTGACTAATCAACATTCAGTTATAAAATTAGACATATTATTAGATAACAAAAGAAAATCAATGAAAAGACAGCAAGAGTATAAATTCATGGAATTCAAGCAAAACTGTATCTAATTGTTACGCTGAAAAATTAGCTACATGTGGATTAAACAAAATAGTTATTTTATATATGATTTAAGAAAATTGTAGCTTATTCAATATATAGCATTGTTCAATATGCCAAATATTACAAATTACTGTGTAGTCACTGTTTTGCTCCAAGAGAAGACAATTAAACAAGAGTGATGAGGTTTAGAAATAGGAAATTTTAAGAACCAATGATCTAATAATAAAATTTAAATGAAGTGGAATAAAATACATCCTGGACTGAAAGTCAAGAATAGAAGGATCTCAACACTAGCTAGCATATTTGGCTCTCTAAGTTCATTTCAACAAACATGAAAAATGGAGATAATTATGCCTTTCTACCCCCTATTGCACCCAGGACAAACAAACCAATCAATAAGAAGCTATTCTTGGCCCTCAGGGGAAAGGTAATTTAAATTCATAGGATGACTTTAAGCCCTAAGCCCCATGGTAAATGCAAACATTCACAATTTATTTGCTTAACACTTAACTGAGAGGCCTGGTGAGGTTTCCTCTTGGAATATTATTCAAGATTAAGAAAATGTATTGGTCATAGGATGAAAAAAGTGGTAACAACTATCTTTGTATCTCTTTAAAAAGCTTTTCCAAGGCTTGAAAATTTTCTCCAAGTTATGCAGCTATATGGGGCAGTTCAAGACAGGAGGTTATCGCTGTAGCTGCCACCTATCATTTCCTATTATCTGGTAGTTATTTTGTACCCAGGGAAATATGTCTCCATATGGTCTTTCCCTGCTATCTCTTAAATGTTCTAAATCTTCTTGTATTCAATGTGCAGGCCTAATGGTAGTTGAGTAAATGAAGCTCCTATCTTAAGGATGACTTTCTCAACACATGATGTGGCTCCACTATCACCTATCACACAGAGGAACGAAGTAGATATTTCTCTGCCCTCATTCATAGAGATAATTGAGAAGACAAACACTGAAGACAGAAACCCATCTAGCTATGAATGCTTTGGGGGAAAGAAATTTGCATCATGTTTTGACAGTTAAATTGGTACAACTCTTTCTGTAAAAAATTGGTTGTAATGAATCCAGGATCATAACAATGTTAAAATCCATTACTTAGTCATCTCATTTATTCTTTAAAAAACAGTGCAAAAGAGGATAAAATCATATGCAAAGAGATACTAAATTGTATGTCTATTATAAATTTTAGTATAATAATATACAAAGTGAAAATAAATTATATGTCCATAAATAGCAGTGCTTATGGCACTCAGAAAGAATACTAAGCCATCATTTATAGTTATCATTATTAAGATTGTGTGGCTACATGAAAAAATGCATACAATATTTAATAGAAAATGTGAATATTTTATATACAAGATAATATTTTATATACAAGATAAACACAAAAAATATGTACTAAATGCTGACTTTGTTCCAGGTCCTGTTCTAGGAATTGAGAGAAAGCTGTGAAAAAAACAAATAAGACACAATTTGCTTGACATTTGCATTTAGTGGAAGAAAATAACAAACAAACAAATAAAAAGAACATATCAGATAGTGATATCACCGGAAAGGGACCAGGACCAAGGTGGGTCTGCCACAGTATGATCTGGAATGTGTGGGTTCTTGACTTTATGCAGGAAAGATTTCATGATATGAGTCCAGGTGATTTTGAGAGTAAGTTTATTAAACCGGGGACAGTGAATAAAGAAAGGGCTTAAGATAGAAGAGGCAAGATCGGAGCAACAGGAGTGAGCTGAGGTGGAGCTGCCTTGACCCTTTGGAAACGTGAGGAGAGTCGAGCCTAGGCATGGCTGCCTTGGCCTTTAGAAGGAAAGTATCCAGGTAGAAGAAGTGAGCCAGCTGGGTTGCATGGGCTCAGGAAAAAAGTTAGAGCCAAAAAGAGGGCCTTTGGGGAAAGGTTGAGGGGGTTAGCCCAGGACGAGCTGCTGCTGCCCCAGCTCCCCTGATTACAAATCTTCTGGGAACCTCTAGAGCTTAGGAGAAAGCAAGCAAAAATACATGCCTGAGGAAAGGAAGAGCAGAAAGGCACAGGCATGCCTAAGAGAGAACCTGCAATGGGTCCTTTGTCTTAAAGCTTTTTATCTGTTTTATAAATGTGGGGATTTTGGGGAGTTCTAAGGGGGGGGGAGCTCATTAGAATATTCATCATCTTTTCAGGTGTGTCCTTTAATATTCTGATTCATCAAAATGAACATATACAAGCAGAGAGATCAGGGTTATTCTCTGGTCAGTTTCACCTTCAAAGAATGTCCTAAAGAGGGACAGACACCTAGGTGCTCTGTCTTAGCACAGTCGGTCTGGGATGTATAAACCACTTGCTCTTAAGTGTCCTTGGTTAGGAAAGATTCGACCTTGTAATTTATAATCTGGCTGTAAATTTCTCAGTCTTTTAACTGTCTCAGTTTCCCCATTCTGCTTGCCAAGGAATTTTTCTAGCTTCTTACTAATCTGCCTCAGTGACACGTGCTATGAAGAAAATGATTTTGATGGAGTGTCTAGTCACTAGACAGTAGTGAGAGGGTTATTTTAGATGGAAGAGTTGAGGGAAGCTCTCTGAGGAGATGGACTATAATCAGAGATCCTGAAACTGAGGGCTCATCTCGGCTCTGTGAGGAACACATCTCGTAACCTCTCCCTCTCTCAAGTCCTCCTCAGCTACCAAGGGGCAATAACGATCTTACCTATCTCTGAGAGGAGATTGCTGAGCGTGAGTCGTTTCCTCCCGTGGGCACAGACTGACTGGAACTTTGGCCTCTTTGCTACAAGTCCTATCTGCTCTGTTGCATTTCTTGGGAGCAGCTCTGTGGTCAGTGTGCGTTTGGAGGCCAAGCCCAAAGGAGCTGCTGGTATGGGTGAGAGTTCTTGAGTCTCCAGTTCAACCAAATGCTCTCCCTGTGAGGTGAATGCTCAAACATGCACTGCATTTGAGATCACTTCCTTTTCCTTCTATCCCCCCACTGTTCTCTCTCAATGCTTATTTCTCTGGCTGTTTTCCCCCAGCGGCGAGCTGAGGATTCAGTCCTGAGACACCCCTCATGGAGGACTCAGAAGCTGAGCTAGCTGCCAGCTTCCCTTACTGGCGGACCATGCATGGGGCCTAGAGGAAGGAAGTACTAGTATGTGACACAGTTTGCTCTCTCGAGCCTTCCAGCAGGAAGGGTTTTTTATTAGTTTTTCTCATGTTAAAGTGGATCCTCCCTGACATCACCTTCCCATAAACAGCAAACTCCAAGGCCATGTGGCCTTAAAGCCATTCTAACCCCTAAGCCCAGCAGTGAGGTGATGGGCATGATCCGGGCTGCTGTCTGCAGTGTGTATGTCTGGGCAGCATCCCAGGTGCCTGTCTCTTGTCAAACTCACAGACATTTCCCTCTGTCTCTATACAGTAACGGGCCTGAAGTCCTACAAACAGCGCTGATGAAACAGGACTTTTTTACATGCACCTGCTAGCCTGGGAGTTAGCACAGCGTTTTGAGCTGAATGGGTAGTAAGTTGTTGGCATTGTTGAATCCAGGATAGACCCTCCATTTGCCTTGAGATTCATATTACCTTTAAGGGCACACAGCACTCCTGGCACACCTGAAGGGTTAAAATAAAGCTGTCCCCTACCCCTTCGCAGTCAGTCCCACACAGATTCTCTGTAGCCAAACCAGTGTGCGTCTTACCCTAAGAGACAAACTGCTCTCAGCCTGCCAGCCTGCGGGGCTAGGGAATCATGGATAGGGACTGTGGCGCAGAAGGAACAATGACAGCGCTGTTACCTGGTGGTCTTATGTTCTGGAGGAGGCACGCGGACCGCACCAGGGATGTCTGGAAGAATCTGTCTTGTGTAAGGGTTCTCTGCAGATGAATTACTGACCTCTAGCTCCTCTCCCTGTATGCGATGTCTGAATGAATGTGTATCAACTGCATTACATTGCAAGCCATAACACTAGACAGGTGCTCTTCCCACTCAATAGTGTGTGTCCTCCTAATCCTACCTGCTCTTAACAAAACAGCAATAATTCCAAACACAATCTCAATTTTGTTGTCCTTTTTATAGCTGTTTGAAAAAACTAATTGTACTATAATAAACAATAAGATACTTCTTACATTTTCTCTGTGCAGAACATCTGGTTCTTAAAGATTTGAGATGGAATCTGCTTGAGAGTACCCACCATGGATAATTTTATGGATTTTTTGTCTTCCCCTACACCACCATTCTATGCTCTTATCACTGCTTCTGAACCCATGCCTGCCTCACACCTGCTTAGTATTCAAGCTCTGTCTCATCTTATAAGAATGCTAACACTGTGCTCACTGCAGCCTCAGGTCGTGAGTCTTTTTTTAATCCTTACCTGAGGACATGGAGAGAGAAAGAGAGGGAGAGAGAGAGAGGAGAGAGAGAGAGAGAGAGAGAGAGAGAGAGAGAGAGAGAGAGATCGGGCCCTGACCAGGGATCGAACCTGTCACCCAGGTATATGCCCTGACCAGGAATCAAACTGGCAACACTTAGGTGCACAGGACATCAGATCCTGACTTTTAAATAACCGTATGGAATTGTTACAAGGACACACACTATACTGCATTGTCGTCCAACATGGTTTTCCCACAGAAGATACTTTTTATTTTTAATTTAAAGAAGTTCTCTCAATTTATTAAATACATACTTTTCAAATAAACACATGAACAACTCAAATCAATCAAAGCAGTGAGACCATAAAGTGCTGCTTTGCTCTGCAAAGGAGGCATACCATTAGCTTGTAGGGAAAATCTACTGGTGACAACCAAAGTCAAACAGGCCTCAAAGAGGGCCATGAAGGGGCCCTGGGGCACGCCACCTACTGCCTGGGGGGGCCACCGCTTCCTGCCCTCTCCGTGGCCTCTTGTCTGCGCTCTCCTCTGCAAAGCTCTTCTCTAGGCTCCTTCCGGACCCTGTCACACTCAACCCCTGGCCACTCTGGGTTCTAGTCCCAAGCCTGCTGCTCTCTCTGTGCTTAGGTGAGCTCAGTGGATTTTGGCTGTCATTGTGTTGCATGTCGTTTCCTCCTAAAGTTCTGTCTTCGGGACATTTAGACTTCTCCTAAATTAGGATGCTCTTTCTAATTCTCAAACAAGCCCTTGAATGGCAACAAATGGATGGCTGCCTTGGAGCACCATTTTGGTCTGAGAAACAGGATTCCAAGGAGCCAATTGGCTCAGTTAAAAGATTCACCATCTCCAGAGCCGGCTTGACGCATCCTCTCGGGTTGCTGTGGGGCGAGGCTCTGGCTCTTCCAAGCCACACGTGGCTACTGGTCAGAGGATCCACTGGGCGCGGTCTAGCTTTCCACTTTCATCCCCACACCTGGCGCCTACACAGCAGTCACACCTGAAAGGTGGTCAGAAGATACTCTTTTGGCATCTATCGATACCTTTTAGTTTTATGTTACTACAAATATAACATATACTATAAATCCACAAGTCATTTTCAATCGCTCAGTAGGCTGTGTATTTAAAAGTTGTTTGGCGAGGAACAAGCAGTAATGCATATTCAGTCATCTGGTCCACCATCTGTCACAAATGTGTTATTCGGTTACCACTAAAGCTGTGATGCAGATTAATTCATAGAGATTTATAAGAATCAACCTTAGAACAAAACCTTAAAACGTAGTCTGTCTGATTTGCTACAAGCTTGTCTTTACGATAAAACTCAGACACACAGATTTGCTGCTTTCTCTATGCTTAAAACATCAACTTGGAGAAATATCACTATTACAGCTCACACCCTGGATTGCTTGTATTATAAAAGCGTAAGTATTACTGAGGTTGTTCAATCTGTATATACCATCGCAGTCAGATTAGACTCAACATGCATCTCCTAAAAAAGTCTCTCATAATATTTACCTGCTTATAATAATTCTTGGCTCTATATCAGTAGGGCACTTTACATCCAATACATATGATATTAACCAGGTGTCCCTTAATGGGAAGGTTTTGGGGGCATTCCTACAGGTTCTCTACCTATCAAAGGTGTGACCTTTTATGGGAGCTTCGTTCCAAAGATGACCTCCAGCCATTTTCCCCCTCGGTGTGTTCATGCTGAAGGTCACATTCAGAGGCAGAACTGTTTTCTTCTCCCTAAATCTGCACTAGTCCACAGAAAGCAGGGAAGGGGCATACTGGGACCTCCAAGCTCAGGCATGAGAAGCTGGAAGCTTTTTTGAAGGGCTTACTATCTGGATGATCCCTCTTGAGCCCAGCTTCCATTCTGTGGAATGGAGAAGCCATGTTAGCCCAGTTGACATCCCCAAATGAACTCCCACCTGAGAACCAGTGCCTCCTGCCAGTCCACTGACATTCCAGCGTAACCTAGGATGACTCTGCACACTGCTGAAGTCACGTGGAGAAGAAGAACCATCCAGCTTAGCCTGGGCCAGTGGTCGGGGCAAACCGAGGCTCGAGAGCCACATGTGGCTCTTTGGCCCCTTCAGTGTGGCTCTTCCACAAAATACCGGCTCTTCCACAAAATACCGACTTCTGTGCGTGGGCCACAAAGTTTCAATCACACTGTATGTGTGCGCCCGCACGTGGTATTTTGTGGAAGAGCCACACTCAAGGGGCCAAAGAGCTGCATGTGGCTCACGAGCCACAGTTTGCCGACCACGGGTAGGCAACCACAGAACCACAAGACATAGGAAATAGTTCTGTTACAATGTGAAGCTGGATGCTGGGTAACACTAGACAAATAAAATATCTTGTCAGGACCCTGTGCCCACAGGGGGTAGGGTCTCCAGTGGGCAGCTGTTAGGCGTGTCCTGTACCTTTCCGGGTGCTCAGTTTCTCCCCTGCACTCAGTACTTTTCCACCGTGCCCTGCTTGGGGCTCCTGCCCTCTCTGCAATTTTCCTGTTATTCTCATTTCTGATGTCACAAGAGACAGCTAAGCGGCCAAGAAGAGCAGCTCAAGACCCAGGTCCCTGCAAAGGCTTGTGCCTGCAACCAGCTTAACTGCTAGCCTCGACCCACACAAGAAACATATATATACCCCACCCTCCCTACTCTTGCTGTCCGACACCACTTTGGTCTCAGCCCTTCTGTTCACAGATGAAACAATACATTTATAAATTTTGCTTTTTAATTTCATTTGGTCTGTTTCCTCTAGGCATCGGCCTAGCAGCAGGTATATCTTCTGTGGGGGGAAAAATATTGCCAGTCCTTAGATTTTCTGCTTCCTATACGAAGTCAAAAGAATGCCAATATTTCAAATTTCATTTTTAAAGGTCCCATACTCATGCTTCACCAGATGCCATTATCTGATT
>NW_005871296.1:714194-716873 GCF_000147115.1 Myotis lucifugus | reverse complement strand
GGAGGAAGCAAGCCTCGCTGCTCGCTACAGGGCATGGCTGCCGGCAGCCATCTTGGCTGACAGTTAATTTGCATAAGGATATGCTGATTAGCCAATGGGAAGGGTAGTGGTCGTACGCTAATTACCATGTTTCTCTTTTATTAGTGTAGACTAGTAACCTAGTAAAAATAAGTTATAGGCATTCAAAATCAGAATCTGCCCCTTACTACCTGTGTGGACTTTGAAAAAGTGTTTTAATTCCTCCCCCCTTGTGTTTTCACATTAGTAAAATTTGGATAATAGTATCTTTTCTTTCTATCTCAAATAAGTGTTACCTATTAAACCCATGAAAAGTGTAAAGTGCTTTAAAATTGAGACATCATTAAAAAGTGATAGAAAAGCATCAAAAACATAAAATAATAGTTGAACTTGCCGGCATAAATTTAACCTGGAATTTTTTTTCAGCAACTCAGTGTTACTTCCCCAAGCTCCAAAGTTAGAACTGTTTGAAAGGAGTTTTAAACTGCTATGACTCTATTTCTCTTAAACGATTACCAAAAAAAAGTATTTTCTATAGACCACTAGAGCTTGAATTTGTTGGCATTCTGCAGAAGTCTGATTGAATATCAAACACTGACATATGCTCCTGTGTGAGCATCCCATATGGAGAAAAACAGCTCACTGCACTGCTCTTTTTGATCATCTCTCACTCTGGTGAAACTAGACTTGTTCCACTCCTTTGAAAGCTGACTGAAGTTCCTTTAAAAAAGGTCCATTAATACTTATGGATGAGTTTTAATTGGGAATTAGCATTTCATTCAGGGCAAGAGCTCACCTTCTTGGACTTTTGTGTGCTGCAGACAAAAACCTTCTCTGAAATCAGTGAAACAAGCATGCCCCCAGATCTTTCTCACCTTGCTCTGACACCGTGGTGGGCAGCTCAATTCCACAAGCATGTTTTTATTTTTATTTGCTGCTTAGTTTTTCATCTTTCTGGTCCAAAGTGATGTCCACAGAAAGCTCCCCTCCCTGGGTCATATCTTTGATATGGCATCCCCAAACAATACACCAGCTCTAAATACTGACTTCTCTGAACACTACCACCAGTCCTTCCAGCATTTATTCACTCTCTGGAGACTTTTTCCTTTTTTATTTGTTTTTTTTAAATGAACTTTTAAATTTTAGATTAGTTTAGGTTTATAGAAAAATGGTGAAGTGAGTACAGAGAGTTCTCAAATACCTCACATCTACTTTCCCCTATTATTCATATGGTATTTTTTTCAATTAATGAGCTAATACTTATACATTATATATATAATACTTTGGGCTCCATTCTCTCACCTTATCCTACTTCCTTACCCTAGTCTGCACCTCATCTCCAATTATTTAGTTTTTACTTTGTTTTCCAAATGAGTTACTATTCATAAATATGCTTTCTACTCCAAAGCTTTTTACCTGTTATTTTCTCCTTGGTCTGTAGACTTTATAATTTTTATATTAGTTTACTACCATGATAATGAGATTTGGGGAAAAAGACAAAATAAACAAGCATGCTCAATCTGCCATGCTTTATCAAAAATGTCAGTGAGAGTTAGAAAATCCTGCCTTCTCAGATCAATCCTTTTATTTAATCACCTATTTCTTTCCAAACTTCCAGAGTCCACCATCATAGCTAGACTGAAGGACCAGCATCTAGAATGAAAAGAACTTTTGTCTTGGGAGCCCAAAAGACCTTGATTTGGATCTTAGTCCTTCTGTCTACAGTTATATAATATCAAAATTGGAAATTTAAGCTTAAAACAATAGAAATTATTTCATTTATATTTCTGTAGGTAAGAAATCCAATATAAACATTGTGGTAGGGTCACACTCCCTCAGAAATTTCAAGAGGGATTCCTTTTTTGATCTCTTTTAGCTTCTCCATTTCTTCTCTTATGGCTGCATCATTCCAAATTTTGTCTTCATCTTCACATAGCCATCTCCCCTGTGTGTAACTTTTTCTGCTTCTCTATTATAAAGATACTTGTGAACTCTCATCTCAAGATGCCTAACTTATTTATCTGCAAAGACCCCCTTTTTTCCCCTAATCTACTACAGTAGGTGTGTCAACCGGCATTGGTTTACAAAAAAACAAGAATTGATGCCAGTTGTCTTAGAAGAGCAGGAATCTATTGCAGGGTGACACTGAAAGCTCATTTCATTGGAGACCAGGTTAGTTTTGAAAATGGTGAACAAAAGGATGGGTGCCCAGAAGCCAAGCAGGAGGGATATTCTGCTCTGGGACAATGTCACTGTGAATAAATTGTAATGAAATATTTGAATTGAGTTCTTTGACCAAGATACAGAGTAATTTGCAAGGACAATTGCTGGTTAGCTAAGCACAGGTCACTATCAAGTCTCTGTTCTCAAAGGCAGGGAGATTGAGGCACTTCCTGCCACAAAGGAGTATTCAAAAATAGGACAGAGAAGGTTAGACGTTTGTATACATAAGTAAACAAACAAAGAAACAAATAAATGAAAATGTCCACTATAAAAAATAACTGTATTCCTCAATTTTAAAAGATGAAGAAATGGGTAATAGATTAGTAAGCATAGGAAATAGTATCAAATCACAGGGCTTTGACTCCATACCTCATATTATTTTAACTTACCTATACCAAAAATCCTGATACTTATAGGAGATGTTTACATTAATAAAGT
>NW_005871296.1:695326-714094 GCF_000147115.1 Myotis lucifugus | reverse complement strand
GTATGTATATATATATATATATATATATATATATATATATATATATATTTCCTAATTCACAGGAGAAATAAATGTCAAAAACTTAAGGAACTGGTTTGAATGAGAGTTAGGCTCTCCTCCATCTTCCCTTTATCTAATCTAATAAAAGAGTAACATGCAAATTGACCACACCTCTGCTAGGCCTCAAGCCACACCCACCATCCAATCAGAGCAACTATATGCAAATTAAGCCAACCAAGATGGTGGCCAGAAGCCACAGAGCTGGAGCAAGCAGGAGGCTTGGTTGCCCCGGCGATAAAGGAAGCCAAGCTTCCCGCCTGCCCTGGCCCGCTGTACCCTCCACTCAAGGCAACAAAGTTTCAATTATAGAAACAAAATAAATCCCAGATACCTGCTTCCAGCCAGCCTCCACTGGGAGCTTGGGTGGCTGGGGGCCATGGCCAGCCTGAAAATAGTCATCAGTCCTTCACCCAGGATGGCCACACCCTTCTGGGGTGAGGGTTCCCGCTGGGGGCTTGGCCAGCCTGCAAACAACCATCAGCCCCTCACTCAGACTGGCCAGGCACCCCAGCAGGGATCCCCCCCCACCCTGAAGGGGGTGTGGCCAGCCTGAAAACGGCCCTCAGCCCCTCACTCAGGCTGGCCAGGGACCCCAGTGGAGACCCCCACCCTGAAGGGGGTGTGGCCAGCCTGCAAACAACCATCAGCCCCTCACCCAGGCTGGCCAGGCACTCCAGCGGGGACCCCCACCCTGAAGGAGGTGTGGAAAGTCTGAAAATGGCCCTCAGACCTTCACCCAGCCTGGCCAGGCACCCCAGCGGGACCCCCACCCTGACCTGGGACACCCTTCAGGGCAAACAAGCCTGCCTGACCTATGCACCAGGCCTCTATCCTATATAATAAAAGGGTAATATGCAAATTGACCCTAACAGCAGAACGACTGGAAATGACTGGTCACTATGACACACACTGACCACCAGGGGGCAGACGCTCAATGCAGGAGTTGCACCCTGGTGGTCAATGCGCTCCCACAGGGGGAGCTCTGCTCAGCCACAAGCCAGGCTGATGGCTGCCAGTACAGCGGTGGTGGTGGGATCCTCTCCCACCTCCTCAGCAGTGCTAAGAATGTCCTACTGCAGCTTAGCCCTGCTGCCTGCTGGCAAGTGGACATCCCCCGAGGGCTCCCAGGCTGCCAGAGGGATGTCTGACTGCCAGTTTAGGCCCAATTCCCCGGGGAGCGGGCCTAAGCCAGCAGGTGGTCATTTCCTGAGGGTTCCCAGACTGCGAGAGTGCACAGGCCAGTCTGAGGGATCCCCTCTCCCCGAGTGCACAAATTTTTGTGCACCAGGCCTCTAGTGTAATATAAAAACACTCAAACTTCATCCTACAAGTAAATATTAAAAAGTACCCTTTGAAATCTGTTTCTGAACATTTTATTTTTAAAAATAATGTCATTTCTCGATATACTTTTGGAACTTCTATTTTTAATATTAACACCAGAGTCCCCATAGTGCACATTTGTGTCTTAAGACCTATCATGCATGCTTAAATTAGATTATCCTGTGTAGTGAAATATTTATTTTAAGTGACATTCTGGGAAAAATAATAACGCTTTCAAGAAACATTTTTTAGCATTAATTTTAATCTCAAAGCAACTGGTCAAAAATACTGGTTGCTAGAGAAACCACTACACCCAGATTTCCAGTTCTATAAAAAGGTAAAAGGAGGGGGAGGCACCAACCTTTATGAAGATATTTATGACTTGCCAGCTCCATAGTGAAAAGGAATTTTTGGACTGGAACCCGGATTTTCTGTCTGCCAGAATCGAAGAATGAATCCACGGACAGAAAGTGGTATAGCAAAGGTGGAGGTTTATTGAAGAACAAGTACAGACTCCCACATGGGGAGAGGGAAAGAGTCCCACAGGATGGACTTTCCGGTGGGGAGGGGGAAGAGTCCCACTGAGTTTCTTTTCCCTATGGCTTATAAAGGCTGCAGATCCTGGTGCCTTGATATCCCCTCTGATTGGTCACTATCCCCTAGACCAGCCGTGGGCAAACTACGGCCCGCGGGCCAGATCCGGCCCGTTTGAAATGAATAAAACTAAAAAAAAAAAAAAGACCGTACCCTTTTATGTAATGATGTTTACTTTGAATTTATATTAGTTCACACAAACACTCCATCCATGCTTTTGTTCCGGCCCTCCGGTCCAGTTTAAGAACCCACTGTGGCCCTCCAGTCAAAAAGTTTGACCACCCCTGCCCTAGACCAGCAGTTCTCAACCTGTGGGTCGCGACCCCTTTGGGGGTGGAACGACCCTTTCACAAGGGTCGCCTAAGACCATCAGAAAACACATATATAATTACATATTGTTTTTGTGATTAATCACTATGCTTTAATTATGTTCAATTTGTAACAATGAAATTGGGTGTCACCACAACATGAGGAACTGTATTAAAGGGTCGCGGCATTAGGAAGGTTGAGAACCACTGCCCTAGACTAATTACTACAGTAACTCCTAGGCTCAAAGGTTGAACCTCACATGGGACATGTGAGTTTCTCCCCCCTCCCCCACTTCCTTATTGTTTTCCTATTCCCTTTGGGCTTTTTCTTCTTCTCTTTCTGAATGAAGGGCTTCCTTCCCTTTATTTTGTAAATATAGACCTTTTGCTGTTTCCAGCTCCCTCATTCTATGGAAAGGTACCTGTTGCAGCTTTTCAGCTTTCTATTCCATGGAAATATACCTTCTGCTGCTCCGCAGCCCTGTGCTTCCTCCATGGTCCCCTTAATTTCTAAAATTTCCCAAAACCTGCCTTTTTCACTCCCCAAAATTCCTTTTCAACAGGAAAACAAATCTCTATTTTATAATTTAAAAAACTAAGAAAGTTTATATACTTATTTTAAGATCTTAGAGCAAGTTAACATAATTTAATCCTGGATCAATGCAAAACCCATATAAATTTTAAACTAAAAAAAAAAGAGAGAAATGAAATTTTAGCTCGGTTTTCTTTGCAAAAAAAGACAGGATAGCTTGTGAGCTTCAGCAATGGGGGAGGTCATGGAGTTTCTTTGTTAGTTTATTTTCCTCACTTGATGCAGAGGTGAGAGAATCTTCAGGAAAGAGTGCTGTGAAAGGAGGAGCCAGGTTTCGGGGGCAAATAATGCCTTCATTGTATACCAAGGAAAGCTGAACTAGAATTATTATTTAAAATAAGTACTTAGTGGAAGAAGTATTAAACTGCACATGTTCATTCTTTCTATAACAAAATGTTCCTTAATAACACTAAGTGTACTTGTTTTAATGAAGAGATCTGGGCAATATTTACATAAAAAGTGTATGAAAGGGCAAACACATTTATTTCTCTCTCTTATTTAGTTAACCATAAATTACTGTGTTGTTTCTTTTTTATTAAATCGGGACACGGATTGAGACTTGTCAGAACACAGTTTCAAATTTTATTTGAAATAAAATTAAGGTTTTGCAGGGGAACATTAAACACATACTTAGTGGCCTGCTACATAAATAGCTTGATACTTACTGTTCCTGCTGCCTAAATTCTTAGCCCCTTTTTATCTGGTGGCTTCTACTTATTCTTTGCAGGCAGCTCTATAAAGCCTTCCTCAGCTTTTGTAAACAGAACACTACCATGATACTTTATAGTATTGATGCTATGTGAATTATGCTATAATTTAAAAAATATATTTATATTTATTCTAGTTTACGTTCAATATTATATTAGTTTCATGTGTACAGCATAGTGGTCAAACGTTTATATGGCTTATGAAGCCTAGTACCCACCTGGAACCATACATAGTTATTACAATATCATTGACTATATTTTCTTACTATACTTACATCCTGGTGACTGCTTTGTCACTGCCAATTTATACTTCTTAATCCCTGCACCTTTTTCATTCAGCCCTCCTACCCTTTTCCCATCTGGCAACAATCAGTTTGTACTCTGTATCTATGAGTCTGTTACTGCTTTGTTTGTTTGTCTATTTTGTTCTTTAGATTCCACATATAAGTGTAATTATATTTGTTTTTATCTGTCTGAGTTATTTCACTTAACATAATGCACTTTAGGTCCATCAGTATGTTTGAAAATGGCCAAGTAATATTCCATTGTATCTGCTTAACACGTCTTTCTTATCCAATCATCTATTGATGGCCACTCAGGTTGCTTTCATACCTTGGCTATTGTAAATAGTGCTGCCCTGAACATAGGAATACATATATATTTTTAATTGGTATTTTTCATTTCTTTGGATAAATACCCAAAAGTGGTTGGCCACAAGGCAGTTCTATTTTTAATCTTTTACCACTTTTATTCAATATAGTACTGGAAGTCTTAGCCATAGCAATCATATAAGAAGAAGAAATAAAAGGCATCCAATTTGAAAAGAAAAAAGTAAAACTGTCATTATTTGCTGATGACATGATACATTTTATAGAGAACACCAAAGATTCACCCAAAAAGCTATTAGAACTAATAAATGAATTCAGTAAAGGAGCAGGGTACAAAATTAATATTCAGATATTGGTTGTATTTTTATACACCAATAATAAACTATCAGAATGAGAAATTAAGAAAACAATCCCATTCAAAATTATATCAAACAAAGAAAATACCTAGCAATAAAGTTAACCAATGACCTAAAAGACTGTACTCAAAAATTTAAAAAACATTAAAGAAAGATATTAAGAAGATACAAATAAATGGAAGCATATAATGTGCTCATGGATAGAAAGAATTAATACAGTTAAAATGTCCATACTACCCAAAGCAATCTATAGATTCAATGCAATCCCAATAAAAAATACCAATGGTATTTTTCACAGAACCAGAACAAATAATCTTAAATTTTATATGAAACCACAAAAGACTCTGAATAGCCACAACAATCTTGAAAAGGAAGAACAAAGTTGGGTAGTACACTACCTGATATCAAACTATACTACAAGGCTATAGTACTCAAAACATCATGGTACGGGCCTAAAAACAGACACATAGGTAAATAGAACATAACAGAGAGCCCAGAAATAAACCCATACCTATATGGTCAATTAATATTTGACAAAGGAGACAAGGACATACAATGGGGTAAAGCAGTCTATTCAATAAATAGTCTTGGGAAAATTGGACAGATACATGAAATAAAAATGAAACTAGACCATCTTCTTATACAAAATACAAAAATAAACAAAAAATGGAATGGATTAAAGATTTAAATGTAAGTCCTGAAATCATAAAACTCCTAAAACTGTTTTACATTGCTCTTAGGAATATTTTTTAACATATCTCCTCAGGCAAGGGAAACAAAGAAAAAATAAACAAATGGGACTACATCAAACAAAAGTTTTTGCACAGCAAAGGAAATCATCAACAAAATTAAAAGACAACCCATCGATAAGGGGGTTAATATCCAAAATATATTAAAAAAAAACTCATAAAACTCAACACCAAAACAAGGCAATCTAATTAAAAATGACTAGAGGACCTGAATGGACACTTCTCCAAAGAGGACATACAGATGGCCAATAGACATATGCAAATATGTTCAATGTCATTAATCATGGGAGGAATTCAAATTAAAACCACAGTGAGTTATCACCTCAGCCCTGTCAGAATGGCTATCATCAATAAATCAACAAAAAAGTGTAAAAGGGTGCAGAAAAAAGGGAATCCTTGTGCACTGTTGGTGAGATTGTAAATTGATGCAGCCACTATGGAAAACAATATGCAGGTTCCTTAAAATTTAAAAATAGAACTACATTATGCTGTACTTATTTATAAGACTGTCCCACACATATCTATGAGTACTTCAAGGTTTTCTATTCTGAATGACAATTATACCACCTGGTGCAACTTACTAAAGTTATAAATATTTTTAATTGGATACAGGATATCTGAGTGAGTGGGTGAAATAAAAAACTTGAATGAATGGTATTCTCTCTGATTTGGGAAGAAAAACTAAATATACTGAGTCATGAAATCAATCATGTTTTTTATTATAAACTCTAGTTTTTATTTTTTAATGACTTGAATTAGTTATTTTGTTCGTGATGCTGAGAAAATGGTAAGAAGAACAGCAAAGAACAAGTATAAAACAACTTGGACCTTCAGGCTGTTTATAATCTCTGCCAATGATTCAAGTCCTCATATGCCAGTACCTAGAGCCATCTAAATATCTGTTAGTGAACACGTCATGTCTGAACGGAAGAATCCAGGATTCATAATCTGACATCCAAGTGGCAAACAGAGAGTATGTTTTAACTCTGAGCAAGCTGACCCCATTCCTTGTTACTGAACAGATTTTTCCCACCATAATACAAAGGCCTTAGAATCTGTAAAACTGTAGATGATTAGTACTGTAGCTTTACAAGAGAAAGAACTGTTTCCTTGTTTTTCTAAATGTTAAAAAGCAATATTTTTCGAAAATTTTTCTTGAGGTTTTGGACTCACTCTCAAACAAGGAACTGATGTGGGTAAAGTTCTTGTCATTGTAATGTTTTTGAGATCATCACAGGCAGTTGTGTATTTTTCCAAGTAGACTAGGACCTCTGGCATCTATATGAACTGGTAGCTTCTTTGTAAATATTTGTAAACATTACAAAATTCACAAGGAAGGGAAATGACTATACACATTTTCTTATCTCATCAAAGCAAAGACTAAATCCCCTATTAAGTTATTCAGCCAGAGAAACATCAAAACCATATTTTAGGGGAAAATTATTATTAAGTCAATTAGAGAATCAAAACATTGGTGCATGATATTTATATCCAATTGAATTAAGCAGAAATTGTCTAAGCTTGCAATGCTGGAGAGCTTTGGGCTATTTTCTGTTAATATTTTGGGAACATTAAGGGAGAAGTTGCCTGAAGCTCTTTTCTAAATTACCACTTAATCACTGCTCCTATGAAATACTTGATTTCAGATCTATGAGAAGAAATGTAGCAGATAATCCTAGAACATTGTGCACCAGAAAATAAGAAAACCATGAAAGGGAAATGGGGTACTGTCAAAATGAAACATGAGCCTACTTGAATGAACTTTCACTGTCCAAAGATGGGACAATTTGCACATCAAAAGGAATAATAACTGTGATTGATTAAAACAGATTTAATATAAAAAACACCCATGCATTCATAATGATATTTTAAAGAGAGAAACAAACCAAAATTCATTGGACCCTGGACTTCTATTAGGGATTACTTGGGCACCAATTCAATATTCTGTAAGTTGAAAACTGAAGGGAAAAAATTGAGCAGTTACCTGGTCATTCTGAAGTAAATTGTATTTCAGGGTATCCTATAGGTTCTATGGATGTGGGAAAAAGTTTAATATAGAAGTATTCCAGTTAATAAATGCAGGAAAAATTATTATGCCACCCTAATGAAATAAGTGTCTTAGTAATTGTCATCGATAGATGATAAAATTATTAAGTGTGAGATTCATGGGTAATACATCTCTAAACAGATATACTTTGTGAGTGAAAGTTATACTGTTAATAAGATGCCAGGAGAACAGGCATAAGCTAGTGCAATTCCAGGCAAGGGTATGTCAGATCACTCTCTGCTGGGGAAGCTGACAAGGAAGAGAACAGGCTGTCACTGACTGCACTGATCAGTTTTAGCAAAACCAAAAGGTAAGATCAACACGATGTGCCTCATGACGGGAGGGAGTATGGAGAATCCAGCACTGTCGGTGATGTATTTTTTTCTATATATGCATACACTGGACTTTAAATCTTATCTCCATCTCACAGACAATACAAGGTGTGGAAAACAAGTCCAATGATACCATGGGAAGTACCGATCCAAATCCAGAACATGAGACCGGCAGCAGGTCCTTCAACAACATATTAGTGTTGAGGTCAATGGAGGGAAAGAGGGGTCCTATGTAATAGTTTCAACAATAAAGATTTTTAAATAAAATAAAATAAATGATTAAAATAGTTTAAAAAGAGGTTTTAAGAGAGACTAAACAGGTTAAATCAGATTTAAGAGAGACTTTTTAAAAAATGTAATTCAAATAAATTACCTGAAAAAGGCATTTGGGGAAATAGTTGGGTAAAAAGTAATATAAATTGAGCATTAGATGATATTGAAGGGTTGTTGATAAGTGGAGAGGTGAGACAATGATGTGGGATAACATAAGAAATCCCTCCTACCCTTTTTCTTGAAATGAGCTGAGGTATTTAGGAGTGAAAAGGGAATGTCTGAAAATTGTTTTACATGAGTCCAGCCAAAACGAGGGATGTAGGTGAGACAACTTTGGCAAAACATTGATTGTTGAAATCATAGTGTACTCTCCACTATGTTTCTTCCTGTTTCCCAATCCTGTGCACTATGCTCTGGGCCACCCCTGTCCCTTTGCTGCGGGCTGTGAACCAGCAGTTACTATAAGCAATCCTAGAATCTCCTTGCCACTCACCCATCACTTTTCCAACCTACCACCACCCCAAATAAGTTACGTCCAACTTACTGAATAGGTGAAGGGAGGAGAAACGAAAGGAAATGACAGGACAGAATGCAATGACTCGCTAACTTTTATTCTAACATCTATTTTGTAAAATTCCACCAATATTTCGGGAAGTTGATGGTAAAGTACACTGGTGTAGCAGTATGTTTCCCAAAGTGTGGGTAAAATTGTTGGATCTCACACACAGGCTTATGTACACACACATACACCACTTCCCAAGGGTGATCATGAAGACTCCACCATTTCATATCTTACTGAGGAAAAGAAGCATGTCTCTGTTTCATAACCACAACTCAGTTCCCACACTTTGTAAATTGTTCCTTCACATTATTATGCAAAGTGATGGTAGCTCCTTCTCTTCAGTAGCATCTTGGTCCAAAATATGAATTGTTGGACATACTAGAAACAATCCAAAAGCTTTCCCATGAGCCATATGCCCTTTAAAGATATAGCCCATTAGGTATAAATAGTTCTTGTCATGGGTTTAGCATTGCCATTTGTAAAAAACAAATTATGTCCCCAGACCAGGTACTGTCCTTTTCCTCAGTCTGGAGTGGAAGTTGGGGAGATGGATTCCAGTCATATCAATTTTAATCAAATTGAGTTGAACTGAACTGAAATCTGAAAGTCACCCTTCAGGCAAAGTTTGAGATTATTCCAGGGAAAGTGACACCAAAATGATCAAAACGAAGACAAGTATGACTCCAGTTACTGTGGGGAACCGATATAGGGTTGAGCCTGGGACTGATCTGCTGGCAAAGTCACAAACAAGTCCCAGCTTAGAGGGCTCAGTCCTCTTAGCATAATTAGGCTTGACCTTATAACACTCCCCAGATCTTACCTGGGAAGCTAATGGGCTGAAGGAAGTGCAGGGAGTGTAACTATGGTCAAAACAGGTGAAACTCACAAGAACTGTGTAACTATGGTAACCACTGCATTGTTTACCTCAGACTATAAAAGGTCCGTGCGGCCTGAGCACTGGTGGAAGTCCTTCCTTCTGAGTTGGACTTACCCGCCTGGTCCCCCAATATTCCCAAATTATCTCTTGTCTTTTCTCTTTCATTTGTGTGTGACTCTTCTTCCAGATCCTGAACCCTGAACCATGTGGGACGTGGAGGGAAACATTTACAACAAGTTACTTGAGGGAACGAAGCAGACTTTCTAGAGAGTGCTGATTCCATTTCAACAGAAAACATCGGAAGCCATGGCAACAAATTCAAGCCTTTGGGACTGCCTAAGGACTGCCTACAAGCAAAATGACAGCTGCCACTGAACCAAGTCCCACAGGACCACAGATGTAGGCACATTTCCTGTAACCTAAGAACTTTTAAAAACTATATATTTTATTGATTTCAGAGAGGAAGGGAGAGAGAGAGGAAGACAGAAACATCAAAGATGAGAGAGAATCATTGATCTGCTGCCTCCTGCACACCCCACACTGGAGATTGAGCCCGCAACCCGGGCGTGTGCCCTGACCAGGAATCAAACCGTAACCTCCTGGTTCATAGGTCGATGCTCAACCACTGAGCCACACCAACCAGACCCTAAGAACTTTGTTAGTGGGCTGGAAAACACAGTGAAAAAAATGGTGGGGTGAGAATGGCGTGTAATACAAAGTGTGTCACCTTCTTTCATAGCAGTGGCTTCTGAATCAACTCTAGTAACTTGATAATAGGCATTGGGCTAGCTCCTTTGTTTAAGACCTAACGACATGAAGGAAGTTTAACATATGTTATACTAGAAGCCTATGTGCACAAAAATTTGTGCACTGGCAGGGGCTGGGAGGTCCCTCAGCCCAACCTGTGCCCTCTCACAGTCTGGGACCCCTCGGGAGATAACCACCTGCTGGCTTAGGCCCGCTCCCGGGTGGCAGATGGCACGCCCAACCCCGCGGTGCCTGCCCCATCTCCCCCGGTGGCAGATGGCAGGCCCGGATCCAGCGCTGGGTCGGGCAGCCACTCAGATCGTTCTGCCACCTGCCCTGCCCACCCTGCCCCACATACGGCAGGCCCGGATCCCATGCTGGGGTGGGTGGCGGCTCGGGATCATGCTGCCACCCGCCCCATCCCGCACACAGAAGGCCAGGATCACACTGGGGAGGCCAGTAGCTGGGGATCGCACAGCCGCCAGCCCCACTCAGGGCAGCGCAGCGGGATCTGCCTGCAGTATGCAAATTAGCCGCCATCTTTGTTGGCAGTTAATTTGCATATCGTGCTGATTAGCCAATGAGAGGCATAGTGAAGGTACGGTCAATTACCATGTTTGTCTATTATTAGATAGGAATAGGTTTGACAAGCTTGGTCTTATGAAAAAGTCAAAAGTGAAAAGTCAATGCACCAGCTACTTGTAAAACCAATAAAATAAACAATGCTTTGAATATTAATGCAATTTTAAAGACATAGGTAGGAACAGTAAGTGGAAAACTCTATTTAATCCCAGTGGACCAGAAAGGCATTATAAAAGAGATGGGAATTGAGCTTGGCTTTGAGTGGGGGAAAACAAAGCAAAACAGAAAAGGTCCACTATAATAGAAAGAGAAAGGAGAGAGAATTCCAGATAGTGAGAAGGACATGTGAAAAGCACTAAGCAGCCTATGCCATTTGACAGTTCACAAACAAACTCCCTGGAGTAGACAATTAATGGAAATGAGAATGGAAAGATAGGTTGGTAATAACGGCTCAGGTTCCCTTGAATAGTGCCTCCCAAGTGTTCAGATCTCGTTCTGCCTTGGTACATATTAAACCGCATAACTCAGTCGCTTACCACAAAATGGTGACTCAACCCTGTTGCTGGACACTCGTAGGATCTGGTTCTCAGGGATTTTTGTTCTGCCCTCATTGCCCATTAATCTTTTAGCTAGCCCTTGCCCAACTGTTTGCCTCTTGGTATTTCAGAAACAGACAAATCATTCATGAAATATCCAAAACAGGTCCATTCTTGCAGTCATGTTATAGTTACAAGTCTAGAACTATCATGTAAAGTATTCAAGACTACAGTTGAGTTCATTTTTTTTTAAATTTACACAGACCCAGAATTCAGATTTCTAATTTTAGTGTGACTTCTCCATTCCCAAACTAAAATATTGATTAATCTTATTTATTGATTGCTCATTTTCTATCCATGTATAGTGTTCTTCACTGTTAATTTTGTTTGTTTGTTTGTTTACTCTGTCTAGTGCAGGGGTGGGTAAACTTTTTGACTCGAGGGCCACAATGGGTTCTTAAACTGGACCGGAGGGCCGGAACAAAAGCATAGATGGGGTGTTTGTGTGAACTAATATAAATTCAAAGTAAACATCATTACATAAAAGGGTACGGTCTTTTTTTTTTTTAGTTTTATTAATTTCAAACGGGCCGGATCCTGCCCGCGGGCCGTAGTTTGCCCACGGCTGGTCTAGTGGAATCAAGTTTTCTTGGTTCAGGGGTTTATTTCATTGACATTTTTCCTGAGATCAGCTGATTTAAGAATATGGACTCTGTTTTAGCTAATTGCTTTTAACAGTTTACTGTGATGCAAAACTTTAACTTTTCCATTGAATGCATCCTTAACTCCAAACGAGCAAAACATTCATCATCCCTGACCACTATACTTGCCCCTTGCATAGATATAAGCAAAGGAATGTAGGGAACATTAAAACCTAATAATAGCCCTGGCCAGGTAGCTCACTTGATTGGAGCTCCATCCCAATACACCAAGGTTGCAAGTTAAATATCTGGTCAGGGCAGATACAGGAAGGATGCAAAAATAAGTGATTAGTAGAACAACAAATCTCTCTCTCTCTCTCTCTCTCTCTCTCTCTCTCTCTCTCTCTCTCCCTCTCTCAATAAAACAAACTAAAACCAGCCACACACACACACACACACACACACACCACCTTTGGGTGCTTAAAGTCGATGGTGCATTTTTTGACTGGCTATTTAGTTTCTCTCAGTTATCACAGGGCATCCTCTTCCAGCTTCCTGCTCTTCTCTGTGAACATGCTCTAGACACCTCATCACATCAATCAGGGCTTTTTACACTTCCGAAAATCCTGATTGTTCTAAACCTCAACTTTGCCTTGCCATGACCATTCCAGCCTCGACTCCTCCTCATGTGACCCCTCTATGCGAATTTTGCCTTCTCTTTCTAATAGACTCAATCCAAGGATTCCTAGAAAGGAAATGTTGCCTCAGAATATCTTTCCACACCATGCCATGGAGTTAAAATTATAGAGCATACGGTCATTTATCAGTTTTTCAATTGACTGGTTATACTTGTGTCCAACCTTTGTCTGACTAGGGGGTTGGGTATCTTGGCACACAATTTGGTCAGTGTCCCTCAGCAGTGCCCTAGGTGGAGCTATTTCTCTTTGAAGAGGAAGTAGACATGAAAACCCTAAAACTTTTCCAGTAGAGAGGTACCACAGTCCCTGAGGAACGGACCCATGAGAAGAGAGTGAGGGGACTGGACTTTGTATGCGTCTTGAGAAGACATGCTTACATCAGGGTCAACCTTAGGAAACATGGAAACAAACGGTCATTGTGTTGTATGAACTTAGGGCCACTGGTGAGGCTCTGGATCTCAATCAGAGTTTATTCATTCAGACCCTGAATGATGCCTGAGGACACTGAAGAAATTTCCTTCTGAATAACTACTCTCCAGCATTCCTGGCAGATGGTCATCTTGTTTCAACTTGGAGACCACCAGTGAGAGGGAGCTTATTTTAAAGGAGCCAGTAGCCTTCTAAGGAGCTATTAGCCCTGAAGGGAATAGCATTGTCGCTTGTGTTCAATACTTAGGTTTTATGAGGACCACATTTCATTGCTGCTCTCGATTGCCTACACACTAGCTATGATGCAAATGGCAAAGACAGACTCTGAGAGCTAGAGCACAACAAGGTGAAACGTATTTACTGAGTATTTCTTTATCTCACAAAATCCAGAGCAAGCTTGGGAAAACACGTATTACAGCATCTCCGAGAACATAATGAGTGGTAAATTATAGATCTTTCCTCTAAATACTGTGAGTAACTTTATTCAGTTACCAATAATTCCTACCCCTGTGTTTATGAATTTAAAGTTCTCAGCTCCCCAGATGGACTCAAGCTGCTATGATGTACTGAAAATGAGTCACCCTCCAAGAGTCGGCTATGGCTACAGGGTCTATTGGCAGAAACTTGACTTCTTAGAGCAGCGGTTCTCAACCTGTGGGTCACGACCCCTTTGAGGGTTGAATGACCCTTTCACAGGGGTCGCCTAAGACCATCGGAAAACACATATATAATTACATATTGTTTTTGTGATTAATCACTATGCTTTAATTATGTTCAATTTGTAACAATGAAAATACATCCTTCATGTCAGATATTTACATTATGTTTCATAACAGTAGCAAAATTACAGTTATGAAGTAGCAATGAAAATAATTTTATGGTTGGGAGTCACCACAACATGAGGAACTGTATTAAAGGGTCGCGGCATTAGGAAGGTTGAGAACCACTGTCTTAGAGTCTCCTCCTGGGATGAGGGCAGAAGTTTTGAGATAAGGGCTGCACTACACATAGTCAGGGATCACCACAGGCAAAAATTAAGGTCTAAAATCCTTCCATATAGTATTTAAATGTCTCAGTAATCTGGTCTCCACATCTATTTTCAGCCTCATGTTTTACTACTTGTTTGCCCTCTCTAGTCCTTTATTTGGGTCACACTGTGTGACATGATAGTGACTAATGATGCCATTTGCCATCATACTTTTTTTTTGTCTGGGCTCATACTGTCCCCTCTGCAGGGAAGCTGCATCCATGACTGTCTCATCAGCACCTCGTTTTAAAATTTTAATTTCTCTCAGTTAATTTAAAAGTGTAATTTAAAACACAAATTATCCCTTACTTCCCCTCAGTTTCATTTACGCTTCCCAGAGGCAACACCTTTCAACTCTTTTGGTTGCTTCTAATATTTACATCCACGTTGCCAAATAAAACATTTATGCTCCCATTTTGCTTTTTATAGTCTTCAGGTTCACACATTCTTATTGAGTTCCCACTATGGGAGCTCCTCTTCTAGCACATACACTTGCCCTCTTTCCCCCGTGCTTCCAAGACAGTTTACAAATTTGGGTTTGATATCTCCCCAGTATGCACATGATTATAAAAATGTAAATATGACTTACAATTAAACCACATAATGTGCATTTATTTGCTTGTCTAATCTTTTATTTTCCCTGTAGTTAATAATTGATTACTTCTTGGTTGCTGTGTTTTCCATGTACATATTCCTGACTTCCCCATGATTTCTCTACCATAAGCATAAATCTCCCTGTTGTGCTTAAAATGATTGAATAGAATATCCACTTCATCTTTTTCTTTAGAATATCCCTCCTGGAGTCTTCCTTTCTCCTGATACAGCCTGGATCGGCTGTTTCCTAGAACTCTGGCAATCCTGTGTCCCTGGAACATCTTTTCATCATCTTCTTAGAGATTCTCTTTCACTTCCTCAAGTATTAAATCCATTATCTTCACCTCTTGATTTATTTCAGTAGCTACCAAGGAAAGCAAAGATGCTAAAATATAAGGAGTTTTTATGATAGATATCTTTAGCCGACTCTCACCTTTGATTATTTGGGATATATATAGAATCTGTATTGAAAATTACATTCTTCAGAAATTTTAAAGCATTGCACCATATTATTTTAGCTTCCACTTTCACTATTATAAATTTGACTAGAGGCCCGGTGCACAAAAATTTGTGCACTTAGGGAGAGGGGGTCCCTCAGCCTGGCCTGTGCCCTCTCGCAGTCTGGGACCCCTTGGGGGATGTCCACCTGCTGGCTTAGGCCTGCTCCCCAGGAGATCGGGCCTAAGCTGGCAGTCAGACATCCCTCTGACAGCCTGGAAGCCCTCGGGGGATGTCCACTTGCCAGCGGGGAGCAAGCCTAAGCTGCAGTCGGACATCCTTAGCGCTGCTGAGGAGACGGGAGAGGCTCCTGCCACCACCGCTGTGCTGGCAGCCGTCAGCCTGGCTTGTGGCTGAGCAGAGCTCCCCCTGTGGGAAAGCACTGACCACCAGGGGGCAGCTCCTGCATTGAGCATCTGCCCCCTAGTGGTCAGTGTGTGTCATAGTGACCAGTCATTCGCAGTTGTTCTGCTGTTAGGGTCAATTTGCATATTACCCTTTTATTATATAGAATGATGTTCTAAGTCTAGATATTTTGAGCATTCTTCTCTTCTCTTGTTCCTTTTTTCACTCTCATATTTGTATCTGTCTTAGATTTTAGGATCTCCTTTTTGTCCATGGAGTCCTCAAATTTCATGACATGTGCCTTTTCTTATCTTTTTTTTTCCCCAGACATTTGATGGGCACTTTCAGCCTGAATGTTCTAGAAGTTTTTTATTTATTATTTTTATAATTTACTCCTTTTAGATAGCTCTGTTCTACTGTACTTAAATCCCTATTTTCAGTTTCAGAATCTGTAGGTTTCATCTTATATTTCCCATTTTCCCCTCTTTTCTATATTGTTGTCTTTTTGTTCTTGTTCTACTTTCTTGGGGATTTCTTCATTATAGCTCTTCAAATGCAAGGGTTTGTGATGAATATATGTGTGTTTAGGTCTCTAGAATTTATAAGCATTAATTGTAAATATTTTCTACCAGAATGTCTCTCTAAATTCTCTAATTCTTCAACCCCATATATATAATTCAATTTCACCTATAGTAAAGGTTTGTTAATTGGTACTCCATCATATTAAATTGCTCAGAGTAGCCAAATACTGAAGATATTTATATTAAAAGAAAAACCAAGATACACACTTCCAAAATGAAGGCAACAGCTATTGAAGTCGATGGTTATATTATATATTAACATGACTTTCTACTGAATAATTTATTAAGAAAATTAAAAATGGCCCTTTGCATTATATTCTCCAAAAACCCATCCTATGAAGGGCCACCTTGTTTTCCAAATGAGGAGATAAATACAGTCTTGGATTTGCTTTTCTTTTAGATTTCCTCTCCAACTCCAACTCCCCAGACCATCAGACAGCACAATCCTGCTTGCTACACCTCCTCTATCAAGACTCACCTCTCCACAAGTACTTGTGGGTTGATGATTATCACTATCGGATAACAAACATATCTGCAACTTGCCAGAGGTCTTTTCCCAATGCGTTAACTCAAAGGATAGTGATTAACAGTGGCACCTGCAGTCACCCACCTCTTCAAGAATAGCATGCAGGAGTCATGCAGGCATTCTGGGGGTCCAGGACTGAGGGTCAGTGACCCACTGTCGGTACTTGGCTTTGCACAGGAAAGAATTCAAATTCGAGCCAGCATAGAGCCTGAGGTGAAACTGAGTTTATTAGTCAAGCAGTGAGACAGAGAGTGGGCTACTCCACAGACAGTGCAGAGCTCCTTTGGCAGAATTTGCTTCCTTTATTGAGGTTTATTTAATCTGGGGTAGGCTATTCACTGAGGGAGAGGAATGTTCAGATCTTCCCAGAAAAGGGGTGGAGATTTCTCAGAAGAGCTTCCTGGGCCAGGTTGTGCCCTTATATAGGCTTTCTGTTTCTTATCATGGCAATTCCAGGAGTCTTGTTTAGCATGCTGATGTGTTACAATGAGTTTATAACGAGGCTAGGGGTTACTGTTAGGTTAAATTAGTCACCCTGATGGATCCAGTTGGCCTCTGCTCATTTTAAATCCAGTGGAGGTTGGTCTTTCTTCTTCTTGTCAGCTCCTGTAGCTTTTATCCATGGCAACTGTTGTGCCACATGCCTTATCACAGGAGAAGAAACTTTTAAGGCCTCTGAGATCACATCATGTGTGCAGGACTGTCTCACACTTATACTGTACTAGAGGCCCAGTGCACGGATTTGTGCACCAGTAGGGTCCCTCAGCATGGCCTGCACCCTCTCACAATCCAGGACCCCTGGAGGATGTAGTAGTGCGCGAGTGGTGGGTGGGTGGGGAAGAGCCTGGGCTGGGCGCTGTGCCTCTCCCACTCATCTCGGCCCTGCTGTGCCTGCTGCCCTCACCACTGCTGCTTGGTAGCACTGCCACGGAGGCGGGAGAGGCTCACGTCACCACAGTTGCACTGGCCAGCTGTGAGCCTGGCATCTGGTGCCCGGAGTCAGCTGAGCAGCGCTCCTGCTGTGGGAGCACACTGACGAGCAGGAGGCAGCTCCTGCATTGAGCATCTGCCCCCTGGTGGTCAGTGAACATTATAGTGACTGGCCAGTTGTCCGGTCGCTTAGGCTTTTATATATATAGATGTGTAGCTGAAATATAGTCAGATAAGGAAGTTGTCTTTCCCCAAAGCCTGCCTCTTCCTGAATCTTTTGTTTTGATGAATTTGCTTAGTCTAGAGTAATCCCTAACTTCTCACTCTCATTCATATTGTTGGTTACCAAGTCCTTTACCTCTACCTCCTAAATATTTCTGGAAATGTTTGACTTTTCTGGTTTTCATGGACAATTCCTGATTTTATATGGTACTGATTCCTTTCTGAATTACTACAGTAGCTTCCTCATTATCTCCCTACCTCCAGCCTTGCTCCCATTTGATTCATCCTTGATATTTCAATTATTGTTTTTGGTACAGAATGCATACTGATTATGTCCACCCCCCCCCCCACTTAAATTCTACTTTTTAGTGGCTACCATATAATTACTTTTTTAGGAAAACTCAAACTCTAAACCATGCCATTGAGACTGTTTTGAGGTAGCCTCTTACAGTCCTTCTCGCCTTTACAACTTATGTTCCAGCCAGGATTGGCTGCATCATTTGTGGGGGCCAATGCAAAATGAAAATACATGTGCCTTGTTCAAATATTATCAAGAATTTTAAGATGATGAGGCAGCAGAGCATTAAACCAAGCATAGGGTCCTTCTAAACATGGGATTTATGTGGGCGCACAGATTCCATGCTCATGAAGCCAGTCTTTGCCCAAGCCATTAAAAGCTAATATTGTTAATAATACTACCACTAATATAGAACCTTTCTCTCACCACTATTTTCAAAACCCCAATTGCGCCATACTTTTTTTTCTTCTTACTTTGCTCAGACTGTTTTCTCTTCCTCTGCCTGCTGGCCTTCCACCCCTTTACTTGATTAAATCTTACTCTTTATTTTAAACTCAACTGAGATATCTTAAACTCTGGAAATGGTTTTTCTAGCCTTTCCACTTCTCTTACTTCTAACTTTGACATATGTTCCTCTTATATGTTCCTATGATCCCATGCACTTAGCTTTGTGCTGGATTCTATCATTAAATTGTTTATATTTTGTCTCTCAGTCTTGGGGAGATTTAA
>NW_005871296.1:693128-694949 GCF_000147115.1 Myotis lucifugus | reverse complement strand
ATAGGCTCGGTACATGAAATTTGTGCACGGGTAGGGTCCCTAGCCCCGGCCAGTATCAGGGTTGATTGGGGCTTTTCTGGCTACCTACTGAGGCCTTCCTTCCTTCTACACCGCCCCCCTAGTGGTCAGCGCACATCATAGCAAGCGATCAAATTCCCCTGTCTCCCGGTCAAATTCCTGAGGGGACACTTTGCATATTAGCCTTTTATATATATATATACTAGTGGCCCGGTGCATGAAATTTGTGCACCGGGGGGGCGGTGTCCCTCAGCCCGGCCTGCACCTTTTCCAACCTGGGACCCCTCAGGGGATGTCCGACTGCCGGTTTAGGCCCAATCTGTTGGATCGGGCCTAAACCAGCAATTGGACATCCCTCTCGCAATCTGGGACCGCTGGATCCTAACCGCTCACCTGCCTGCCTGTCTGATCACCCCTAACCACTCTGCATGCCGGCCTGATCATCCCCAAATGCCCCCCCCGCCCCCCCCACCAGCCTGCTTGCCCCCAACTGCTCCCCCCGCTGGCCTGCTCACCCCCAACTGCCCTCCCCTTCTGGCCTGATCGCCCCTAACTGCCTCTACCTCAGCCCTGCCACCAAGGCTTTGTCCAGAAGGACATCCAGAAGATCTCCTGGAAGGTCTCCTGGTCTAATTAGCATATTACCCTTTTATTAGTATAGATAGATAATTCTTACCTTTGCACATAGTTAAAAGTGCATATTTTTATGCACTGGCATGTCAGATATAGTGTTAAAATAGTCATCACTATATGTCATGAAGATTAGAGAGAATAATTTCACCTTTAATATCAATATGACTTTGCATTACAGCTTATTAAATAGCCAATTTTAACTCAACCTTTTGATGATCATATTTTAGCCTAGTGAATAATTAAATTTTTAGAAACTTTGCATATTTTAGACTCATTTTATTTATGTACTTATTTTAAATAAGTTTCTTAGCTTCTTGCTAATATGTTCAGTGGCATTTAAAGTCTAAAATTTAACTAAAGCCAGGGAAATGGATCTAAAAATATTTCCCCCATCCCTAGGCTGTAACTGTTTTTTGTTGTTGTTGGAAATAATGTGCCAGTTAATATTTGCATTTAAGTTTTACAGCAAAATGTGGTCTCCTGTGAAGGCATTTGGACAAATACAAAATCTTTTTATATTCAGTTACATAAGCTATCTAACTATTTTATGCCTTTAGGTTTCCCTTTTAGAGAAGGAAAACAACTTCCTAATGTGGTGAGTTCCCCAAATTTACTTACTGATAATATTTTATCAAGAATCTACACTAATAAAAGAGAAACATGGTAGTTGGCGTACGACCGCTACCCTTCCCATTGGCTAATCAGCGTATCCTTATGCAAATTAACTGTCAGCCAAGATGGCGGGCGGCCAGCAGCCATGCACTGAAGCAAGCAGGGAGGCTTGCTTCCTTCAGGAACTGCAGACTCCAACGTTCCCCACCTCACTTGCCAGACTCTCCACTGCAACTCTAAGCAACTATTACTATGTTGCAAATAAGAAGCTAAACAAAACCGGCTTTCAGTCAGCCCCAGACCGCAACATTGTATCCATGTTTTCAGCAGCGAGGCCTCAGAGCTAAAGCTGACCCAGAATAAAAAAAAAAAAAAAAGAAAACAAGGAGCGGTTGGGAGCTTTTAGTCAACTGCCAGCGGGAAAACAGCCCTCAGCCCCTCAGCCAGCCTGGCCAGGCACCCCAGTGGGGACCCCCACCCTGATCCAGGACTCCCTTCAGGGCAAACCAGCCAGCCCCTACCCGTGCACCAGGCCTCTATCTATATAGTAAAAGGTAA
>NW_005871296.1:689244-692163 GCF_000147115.1 Myotis lucifugus | reverse complement strand
GGGTTCCCAGACTGTGGAAGAGGGCATAAGGCTGGGCTGGGGGACCCCCCCCCACCCGAGTGCACAAATTTTTGTGCACCGGGCCTCTAGTAACCTAATAAGCCAATTAAGCATCCACAGCTAAAGTATTTCTCCATATGTTGGGTTGCAACTACATAAAATACCAATTATTTATATAAATATAGATCTATTCTTAGGCTTCTTATACTGTTTCATTGATCTATTTTTTTATCTTGATGTTAACACCATACTTTATTTATTACTGTTGCTTTATAATATATCTTGGGGTAAAATAATATAACTTCTCCAACTTTGTTCTTTTTCCATTTTGGGGGGGCTATTGTAGGTGCTTTAGAATCAGTTTAGAAAGTATTTCTTCATCTTCAACTTACTAGAAGAGTGTGTGTAGAATTGGTGTTATTTCATACTTAAATGAGAGATAAAATTACCAGTGAACCTGGGTGCTTTTTGTTTTTTTAAATGAAGCCTGGGAAGAATTTCAACTATCAATATCATGTCTTTAATAAATATTGAATGACTGATGTATTCTAACTTTTCTTGAATAAACTTTGATACTTTTGTTTCTTTCAAGGAATTTGCCATTTTCATATAACTTGACAAATTTAAAGTAGTTCTTTACATTTATCCATGTTGTTCTTGTGCTTTTCATTCCTTTGTGTAGATCCATGTTTTGTTAAGTATTATTTTTCTTCTTCAAGGACTTCCCTTAACATTTTGTGTAGTGGAGGTCTGCTGGTGGTGAATTTACTTAGCTTTTCTATGTTTGAAAACTGTCTTTATTTCACTTTTATTTTCAAAGGAAGTTTTCACTGAGTAGGAAATTCTAAGTAGACATTTAATTTTTTCTTTCAACATAAAAATATGTGTCCATTACCTTCTAATTTGCATTGTTTCTTATAAGAAATCTTTATATTTTTCCCTCTCTTCTTTTCTTGAGTAGCATTTTAGATTTCCTCTTTATGCCTAGTGTTAAGCAATTTCATTTTGAAATGTCTTGATGTGCTTTTCTTTATGTTTCTTGAGCTTGGGGCATGTGCTTCATGGAAGATCTATGGGTTTCAAATTTTCTTCAAATTTGGAAAAAATTCAGCCTTATTTAAATACTTAGAAATTTTGCCTTTCTCCCTTCACCCTTTGAGAATTCCAGTTACATATGTAGTCGGCTTCTTGAACCTGCCCTATAACTCACTAATTCATTTTCATTTATCTTCAGTCCTTATTCTCTGTGTGTTTCATTTTGGATATATTCTATTGCTCTTTGCTCAAGTCCACTTCTTAGCTCTCCTACAAAATCCAACCAAATAATATCCTCCATTATATTTTAATTTTTGTTAATCCTCACTAGAGGATATTTTTTCATTGATTTTTAGAGAGAGTGGAAGGAAAGGAGGGAGGGGGCAGAGAAAGAGAGAAATCAGTGTCAGAGAGACACATCAATTGGTTGCCTCCTGAACACACTTGACAAGGGCCAGGGATTGAAACTGCAACCCAGGAATGTGCCCTTGACTAGGAATGGAACCTGTGACCCTTTGGTACACAGACCAACACTCTAACCACTGAGAAACACTGACCAGGGCTCCAGTGTATTTGTTATCTTTGACATTATAGTTTTTATCTCTAAAAGTTTGATTTGCATCCTTTTACAATATAGTATATTTCCCTGTACAACATAGTCAATCTTTCCTCTAGCTTCTTAAACATATAGAACACTTAAATGTCCTTTTCTATTAATTTCACCAGATAGTTCTTTCCCTGGCTTTATCGTTTCTTCACGAGGTTGTACTTATATGTTCTCAACTGAGCTCATTAGGAGGAACCTGTGTCTATCTCTGGAGTGATCTCTCTGCACAGCTTCCTCATTCCCAGCAGTCTGCCCTGTCCACCAGCTCTGTTCTGACTCTGGCAGTCTGCCCCACAATGTTTGATGTTCCCTACCCAAAGATAGGGCCCCCATTTTCTATCTATCAGAGATTTAGAAAGATGTGATTATATTACTTAAATTTTGCAATGGAATCACACATTCAGTGTATTGCAAAATATTACATTCTATGCTTTAAGTTCTATGATCCTAGTAATTATAGAAAGAGAGAAAAAGGAACTCATTAAGGAAGGTTCCCATGTGCAAGGAACTTCCATATTAATATGGAAAATTACAAAGTCACATATAAATGCCCATAAATATGACAGGAGGCATCATCTAAAGTTATAGAACTCTTGTTTTTCAAGATAAGATAAGTCATATCTTTTTGGAGGGAAATCAATAACACCATTAAGAAAACTTCTATAAATTCCTATCATTACATCTACTAACCTATTTCTGTCTAAACTCTCCTGTTTGTGCAATAAATCATATCGTTTGTACTTATGAATATTGCCCCAGATATCTTCCTTTTAACCTCCGGCATCAATAATTTTTCATTCCTATTTTACCAGATTACAAACCTGCTTTTAATATTCCTATAAAAAACTGACAATAACTCCTTTTCTTCTACAACTTCATTTCTCTCCTTCTTCACATATTCAAACTTCTTACTTTTTCCAATATCTCTCTTTGATAAACTCTTGAGTTCTACTCTAATCTGGCTTTTAACCTTTACAGTTTTATCAAAATCAAAATCACAAAAATATCATTTTGCTAAATCTAAGTTCTCAGCTATCATCTTCCATGTACTAACAACAATATTTCACACAGTTAATAACTAATCTCATCAATAAAAAGCAAATAAAAAAGCCTTTATTGAAAATGAAAACACTAATTCAAAAAGATATATGCAGCCCTATGTTCATTGCAGCATTATTTACAATAGCCAAGATATGGAAGCAACTTAGGTGCCCATCAGTAGATGAATTAATAAAAAATGGAATATTACACAGCAATAAAAAAGAATCAAATTGTGC
>NW_005871296.1:687087-689128 GCF_000147115.1 Myotis lucifugus | reverse complement strand
CAAAACACAACTCTACAGGCTTCTTCTTATCATTCTGGTTTATCTTCTCCAGTTATATTACCAGTTTCTATTCAGTTCTTAACTTTTTAGGCTCAACTCTAAGGCTCAGAAGACTTAGTCTCTAGATCACTACTCTTTCTACGCTACTCATTTTCTTCTTCCTCTTCTTCTTCTCCTTCTTCTTCTTCTTACTTCTTCTTCTTTTTTTAAAAGTATATTTTTATTGATTTCAGAGAGGAAGGGAGAGGGAGAGAGAGAGAGAGAGAGAGAAACATCAATGATGAGAGAGAATCATTGATCAGCTGCCTCTTGCATGTCCCCTACTGGGGATCGAGCCCACAACCTGGCCATGTGCCCTTAACCAGATTGAACCTGGGACCCTTCAGTCTACAGGCCGACGCTCTATCCACTTAGCCAAACCGGCTAGTGCTCTTCTTATTTTTATTATTTTCTGACTTCTTCTACTATCTATCTTCTGATATCTAGAGTATATTTTATAATATGAAGCATAAGAAGATATATTTAAAACATTAAAATATTATATTTTCAGTTTTTCCTTATATTAGTTATATAGGATTATAAGTATACGTTTTATATGTTTATGCATATAAAGAGAGTCTACTGCTGAACTGGTAATTCTTCCCATTAGTTGTTTGTGCCCAGCTATCATTTATTATCTATTCCTATTAAATAATTAAGGCAATGATTAATGGCCTTAATGATATTGTCTCTACAGTTTCAAGGCCATATTGTCTCTATAGTTTAAAAAAATCTACAACTTGTTTTATTTTTACAAGGCTTACATAAAGCATATTTCCCTCTTTTTTTGTTTATTTCTATTACTTTGCTTTATTTAAAACTTCAGTTGAATAATATCTTTTTTAATTAGTCTACATTTCCAAACTTCTCTTTCTTTTGATTTCTTTCTGCATTTAACTTTTCTATACTAGTAGGAAAATGGCAGCATAAATCACTTATGAAGGAATCCTTCTGCAAATGATGAGATGCAGAATGGTATTTTAGGTAGAACTGGTAACTAATCATTGACAAGAGCAGTGGTGCTTTTTAAAAATTATTATTATTTTTTTCCAGCAATGCTAGGTTTCTCTTTTGAGCCACTTTTTATTACTGATGAAAATATTAAACCTAAATAAAATGTGCATTAAAGACATATATTATTAGCCCTAACCAGTTTGGCTCAGTGGATAGAGCATTGGTCCAAGGACTGAAGGGTCCCAGGTTCGATTCTGGTCAAGGGTATGTACCTTGGTTACGGGCTCAATTCCCAATAGGGGGCGTGCAGGAAGCAGCTGATCAGTGTTTCTCTCTCATTGATGTTTCTCTCTATTCCTCTCCCTTTCTCTCTGTAAAAATCAATAAAATATATTTTTTAAAAAGACATGTAGTCTTCATTTAGAGTTCTAGAAGGGAAAACAAATAACAAAATTAGTCAAATGAATTTATAGAATGTTACATGATGATAAGTGATACCGAAAAAATTAAAGCAGGAACAAAAACAAAGATTGTTTTTAGGTGAGGATAATTTGAGTTAGTGTGGTCAGAGATAGTCTCAGGTGATGTTAACAGCTACAAGAAGATGAGGGAATTCAGTCATATAGCTTTCTGGGGAAACGATGAACCTTCAGAGGGAGCAGTAAGTTCATAGGTGCTTGCTTGCATGTTTGAAAGACAGCAGGGAACCTGTGTAGTTGGAGATGGGTACCTTAGAGAATAGTAGGGGATGAGAATAAATAAGTAAGTGAGTTAAGGGAGGAAGCAGATTGTATAAGACTTTCAGGCCTTAGCAAAAATTAGGCTTTTGTTTATAGTCAGTTTGAAATCTGTTATGGAAAGGGAAAGTTCAGCAGAGAAGTGACATGATCTGATGTAGATTTTGCTGTGGACTGAATGTTTGTGTTCCCCCAAAATTCATTATGTTGAAACTTTCATCCCCATTGCGATAGTATTTGGAGATGGGACTTTTGGGAGATAATCAGGCCATGAGGGTAGAGCCCTCATGATGGGGTTATTGCCTTTATAA
>NW_005871296.1:651025-686197 GCF_000147115.1 Myotis lucifugus | reverse complement strand
GAAAAAAAAGTGGGGTTGTGATTCCAAAGAGTGTAACCCTGTTAGCAAGTGTGTTGTTGATTTAAGGTTCACACTAATAATCTATTTTCCATTACAGGAGCAGAAAGGGGAAACCAGACTCCCAAGCCGGGGGGGCTGAGGGGGTGGGTGAGGATTGTTGTGGGAGATTTCTCCCTGATTATTTTCCGCTTACTTTTCACAGTGAAATTGAAAGGAGAGCCCCTTCAGTTTGAGCATGAAATATGGGAGAAAGAGACATTGATCATTTTGAGAGACAAGAATATGAAAATAGTCATCTAAAAAAAAGTGGGGAGGGATAAAATGGATAAAGAGAAATATAGGTATACCAGCAATCAAATAAGTTTATTATTTTGAATTCAAATTTTGGTTTTTGTTTATAAAAGTGGATGCAAAAAAATGAAAAAAGGGCAAAGAAATAGAGGATATAACAAAGAGTGATTATATTGACCAACGATGGAATTTTAGCAAAATAGGGGGAAGAGGTGAGCTTGATGGTATAAAGGACAATTCAAAGTGATAAGACAAGTGGACTTTTGCTTCTTTGTTGTGTTGAAGAATTGTTTGAATTTGGAAAATTGGAGAGTGTGAGCTACAAAGGAAAGGGTTGTTAAAGAGTCTGGTGCTTGAAATTGAGCCTATAGAAAGGTTTTATATTCTGGTAATGACATAGTTAGAGGATTGCCCATGGGAGGAAGTACCTGAGGTGTGTGGAGAGCAATGTTATTGGTCAAGGGAATGAAATTAATGTGGATGACGCCAGTAGACATCCCAAAACTACCTCTTCCCTAGCCCCGTGCTTCTTATGCGTCTTTTATCAGTTGTAGCTAAAAGGGATCTCCAGAACTTAGTGTACTCCTGGCCAGACCCTTATATCTACTTGCCTTGTGACCATCAGGACTTACCATGCCTTTTGTTCCCATTTACATGTATGGTCACAAGAAGGCCAAGATTTCCCAGTCAGCCACCATCCCCCAGACTTAATTCCCATTTGGCTCTGAACATTCTTTTTTTGACACCATCTTCCACATTCATTGGTCCTCTGAATCCCTTTCACTGAACTCCCTGGATCTCAGAATCTGTCATCAGAAAAATTTCCCGTGTTCTCCACACCTTCTTCATTATCATTCTCTAACTGAAACCTGCCTCTCCTCTGAGGACAGATGTTGTCTCTCCTATACCCCTCTTACCTCCAGACCTGGACGTGGGAGCTCCTTACTGCCTCATCCACATCATTATTCTGCCTTTTTTCTTACAACATTCAAGCTTGAAAGCTCCTGTCATGAAACACTTCCACCCATCAGCCTTGTTTTAGTGATCTACTGGCCCTGTGTAACTTCCTCTTATTCCTTTTAAGTTTTAGCTACATGCTCCCTTCCCATCACATTCTCACACACTACTTCTAACAAAATCCTTAATGGCTTAAATATCTTGCCAGTATTATATTAAATTATTGTTGGTCTGAGTGGGTGGAGGTACAATCTCCCTTGGAAATGATGAATTACTAGAGGCCATCTCAAGACTCTTTTGGTACACAAAAAAACTATGACTTGGCAGACTGAGAAAAAGAAAGATTAAGTGTTCTCAATAATTGTCTGTCAAATGTTTCATGCAGTGAGTGGTTTTTAACTGAAGGGATTTTGCCTTCCAGAAGACACTTGGCAATGCCTGGAGATATTTATGGCTGTCACAACTCGTGGCAGGGAATGCTATTACTGAGTAGGGCATTTAGTGAGTAGAGGGCATGGGTGCTACTAAATATCCCACAATAATTATCAAAACGCCTATAGTGCTAGTTGAGAAACCCTGGTTTAGGGTGATCACTTTAGGATATTCAGCCATGAAAATGCATTGATTTATTTCTCTTTAGCCTGAAGTAGGACATTAGCAGATTTAAATAGAATAGAAATATAACAAATACCAAAAAGATCCCACTAAAACCTTTAGAGGATTAAAAGATTTTTAAGATATCAAAAACATGTTCATACTTTTAAAGCCTCTAGGTTTTAAAATTTTCCTTCCTCACGAGTATAGAAAGTCTAACTACGTGTTTTATCTAAAGTTGAAATGGGGCTTAGTTCATGACTCTGAATTTCCATTTTTTTTTCTCCATGGCCTAAGGAGTTTTACTTCCAGTCTGTTCTCCTGGGCTTGCATTTGGAAGAAAAATATTTTAAAAAGAAAGAGGTGCCATTGGTACACAGAAACTGTTCTGTTGTGAAGCAGGCCAGGACTCTGGCCTGGTCCTCCTCATGGCTCTATTTAAGAGTGGGTTGAGTAGAATTGTTAACTTCATTTGTGACCATTGGCATTACTCTACAGAGTGACTGGCTCCATCCTACAGTCACTCATTTATTCCTTCATTTTCATCCATCCATCCATTTATTTCTTTAAAATGTCTTGAATTTCTACTATATGCTAAGCAATGTGTTAGCAGTGCACATACAAGAATAAGTAGGAAAAGTTCTCTGACCACAAATGGCTTTCACTATGGGTGGGGAGAAATTTTAATGATTTAATAAGTTTATATTTAATAAATTAATTCAATGCATTAGGATAAATAATAAAAAATGTTATAATAGCACAACAAATGGAGCAACTTACAATTCTATATGGTTTTGGGAAAGAGTCCCAGCCAATTTACAAAATGAAATGAAATTTATGTGGAAATGTATAAAAACAAGGAAAGAGGAATTTAATATTTAGGGGTGTCCAGCATGAACCAGTCCCTATGCAAGGCGCTTAATGATCTTTTTGTAACTCAATCCTCACAATAACCCTCATGGTACATTATCCACATTTTATATATGAGGAAGCAGAGGCTCAGATAAATTCGTCAAGGTTACCATGGAAATAAGTAGCAGAACTGACATCTGAATCTAAATCAGATTCCTTCCAATAAGCCAGAAAAGAGGAGACAGGTTTGAGCATGGAGGATGCAGTGTACTCACATTTGCCAGGTATGCCAGACTTTTCTTTTACATTTAACCTGCCCTGCTATGGCTCCTGCAACATCTGATTCCCCCTCTCATGCCAGCTGTAGCTGACTTGACCCACAGTGAATCTATCAACAGACAGAGCTGAATCAGTGAGATCAGGGACTATACTCATGAGGGCGTACATGTGTGATGTGAACAGAAAGAGTATACTCATGATGGGGTACATGTGTGATTTCTGTTGCTCTGGCAGGCCACTTTATGCTGAGATTAAGGTAGACTAGAGAGAAGAACGTGAACCAGTGTCATATGTGAGCCAACATGCTATATACAGGGTCTGAAACCACAAGCAGCAGAGAAAACTGTCAGAAGAAGAGAAGAAAACACAAAAAAAGTTTGTTGAGAAAAAAAGACACCGAGACAGTAGCAGCTTGAGATCCTTCCTACCCACTAGGTCTCGGGGGTGTATGAATTCCCCTTAATTCACAATAAAATCTTACTATCACATTTAAGCTTCTCCATGCATGAGCAGTTGGAATTCTTTTCTCACCTGAAGGCCTGGGGGGGGTGAGAGTGGAGAGGTAGGGGTCAAGGGGGTGGGGAAAGAGGGACATCTGTAAAACTTTCAACAATAAAGATAAATTTAAAAAAGAAGAAAGCTTTTTGTTTCCTGTTAAGCTTAGCTGTACTTCTTAACATCTTACTCTGTTACATTTCTCCACACCACCTTTAACTGAAGCTTTAACTGAAGCTAAATTTTACAAACCTTTAACTGAAGTTAAATTTTATTAGATTTCTCTAAATAAAAATAGATTTGAACTAGACCTGCACTAGTAAAAATACAGGGCTATGAGACCATAAGAGAAGGGTAGTTTAGAATCATTGGGGCAGAGTGTGCCCCTGCTCTACATAATGAGTCTAAATAGGAAGGAGGCCAGGCTGATACTATGAAGTACTTTTTGTGTTGGGCCATGGATTTGGGCCTTATTCTAAAGCAGTGGTTCTCAACCTTGGCTGCACATTAGAATCACCTGGGATTCTTTTTAAAATCCTGATTTCTGGGCACTGTTCTAAAGACTTTGGGAGCCTTTGAATGGTATAGAGCAGCTCCTTGAACTTGGTTTATTTATTCCTGTATCTACAGCACCTGGCTGAGACACTTTTGCATTTTATGTTTAATAAATATTTGTTGTTATCAATAAAAACCAATAAATGAGAAAAATAAAAATAACCAGAGAGTTTAGTACTACATCCCAATTTTAATTAGTAAAATCATGATTGAAATCTTATTATAAAGAACTTTGGGGATGGTTGAATATTAAAAGACAAACGGGAATAAGCCAGCAGTGAAACAGGAAAGTACCGCCACCAGCTATGATATGGAGTCATGACACAGCATTGTGTGTGCAGAAACTAATGAGTAGCATGAAAGAAAAGATTGCAGAGAGTAAAATGTGAGATATCAATAGGGATTTGTTCAATGAAGACTTTGTATGGCCTGATAGCAATCTGGAACATTATTGCTCAATTGTTCACAAAGCACTAACAAAGTATTTTCCATAAAGGAATTAATTCACTCACTCCCACAACAAATACTTATTGAGAAACAACCATGTTCCAGATATTTTGTGTGTGAAAATGTATCAGTGAACAAAATAGTAAAAAAAAAAAACCACTAGTGGAACTTATATTTTATTGGAAAGGCTGACAATCATACTAAGCAAATGTATAAAATATTAGAAGTAAAAGTACTATGGGAAAAGAATTAAGTTGGGTAAAGGGAATTAAGAGTGTTGGTAAGGAGTGAGGCTGCAGTTTTAACAAGGTGGTTGGTGTAGGTTTCACTGAAAAAATAACGTTTGAGCAAAGATGTGACAGAGATGAGAGAGTAAACTTGCCTAATACCTGATGGAGGGATTCTCCAGCCCCTACAAATGGTCTGAGACAAGAGAATATTTATACTGTCAGGTACAGCCAGGACTAGAGCAGAAGGAATGACATGGAGAGGAAAAGGAGATAAGGTTAGGGACTGGATGTGAAGCCGGATTATGTAGGGCCTTATGGTCAGACCTGCATGTTAAGGTGATTAACCTGGCAGCTATGCAGAAGATATATTTTAGAATGGCAAACTGCTTAGAATAATTTTGGTTCTAAGTAGTAGCAATTACAATAAGGAAATGTATTAGGTCATAGAATGGTATCTGAAAATAAGAAATTTATAACAGATTAGATATTGCAAAAGAAAAGATCTGTGAACTTGAACATATACCAATAACTGCCAAAATAAAGCATAAAGAGATGAGGAAAATTTTGAAACAAAAATTAACAGATCTGCATTGATTTTTGCTGTCTAATATATGAGTATTTTGTGTCTTTGAAAGGTGAAAGAACAGAAAAAAAAGAGAAAATAAACTTTTTTTTTCTAAATTCAATGAAAACTATAAATCCAAGAATTTCAGAAAATCTCTAGCATCATATTGAAACCACACCAAGGAGCATCATATCAAATTGCTGAAAACCAGTGATAAAGAGAAAAGTATAAAGGAGCTAGAAAAAAGAGGCAGAATGCACATAAAAGAACAAAGTTAAGAAAAACTATAGACTTGATGTGAGAACCCGTGCAACCCAGAAGTTTTACAATGCAAAAATACCTTTATAAACAAATGTGAAAGACTTTTTAAAACAAACAAGAGCTGAGAAGAGTCATTGCTAGTAGACTGTAACTACAAGAAAGATTAAAGGGAGTTATTCAGGCTGAAAAAAAATTCTTCCAGATAGAAATTTTTATATACACAAATAAAGATTACCAGATATGGTAAATATGTTGATAAAAAATCATATATCTCCTAAATATCAATTATTTATCCATCTCACATTCCCTTCATTGCTATCACTCTGCTAGCATCCTACATCAACCCACCATATCTATCAATCTTTTATCTGGATTTCTGCACTAGCCTGCTAGTTGGTCTCCCTGGTTCCACCCTTATTTCAATACAGTCAATTCGCAGCATAGCATCCAGACTTTTAAACATATCTTGCAGATTATATCCCTTCTTTGCTCAGAATTATCCAATAGTTTCTCAGCTCATTTGCAGAAAAAGCCAAAGTCTTCCCTATACTCTCAAGGCCTATAACATTGCCTCTCCCACTATCCTTCTTCTTAGCTCTGAAATCTTATTTTAGAGAACCTTCTCCTTCAGTTATCCTATTCAGCAACACTGACCTGTTTGCTAATTCTGTAGGACACCAGACATTGCCCTGTCTCGGAGCGTTTACCCTCCTGGTCCTCACTACCAGAGCTTCCTCACCTCCTTTGCTTTTTGCACAGCGATACCTCAGAAAGCCTTCGTTTTTCATATTTTAAAATCACACATTCAGCCTTATCATTCCATCTCCCCTTCCCATGTTTTTTTCTTAAACTTTATTTTTTGAGCAATTTTTTTTATTTATTGCAAAGTTAAGAGATTTTCTGTACACCCCCAACCTCCACACATGCATAGCCTCCCTCATTATCAATATCCCCCACAAGAGTGGCGCATTCGGTACAATTCTTCCATACTTTTAAAATATAGCTTTTATTACCATTTGACACACACTCTGTAATTTTCTTGTTTTGTTTATTATCTATCTCTTCTACTAAAATGTAAGCTCCAAGATGACTCAAATGAATTTTCTTTGACTCCTCCCAGGACAATTAAACTCTCCTCAGCTTCCTATTCAGACCACACTGTCTGAGACTTCCCACTGATTGCATCCTCACTAACACGTGGTATTGTCAGTTTTTTTCTCTTTGGCCATTCTGGTGGATGGGGAGGACTGGCTTCCTGGAAGACAGGAAGTATTGTTTCTGGAAGAAGAAATGTGTGCTATTGGACAAAGGCTCCAAATGCACACACAAACACAGGGAAAACATCCATATACTATATATACACTGAACTCATAAAAATTTTTTTTTAAATGTAGAATGAGCTCAATCCAATCCAGACATCTCTAGGTTAAGACTTTAACTGAATGACAAAGGAATACAAAGGTGGAAAAATTTTAATGAATTGATGACATGTGCCAAATTATTTCTTTTGTTCTTCTGGGTAGAAAATCCTTGTCAGCCTTTGGAGTGTGTTGTTAATTTCATCTTTTGAAAAGTTTGAGAGATTTTAGAGTTCAATTTTTAAAATTTTCATTTATAGTAATTCACTACAGCAAATTTTAACCAGAAAACTATGTGGAGAACTCCTTTTAAAAATATCATGGAAGTAAAATTTAAATATAGGAAATGTCACATATTATTAATGTACAGCTCAATTTTCACAAATGGAATACACTGATGTAAACATTGTCTAGACCCCAAAGCAAAATATTTCAAGCATTAAGGAGTCTCTTTGTGTTCTCTTCCACTCTATCCGTTGTCTAGAATAACAACTATTCAAACTTCCTCCCGATTACTTTTGCCTATTTTTTTACTTCATATAATGGAATCAAATCATATTCACTAGTTCAGTGTCAGACATTTCTTGTTCAACATTATATTTATGAGATGTGTCCATGTTGTTGATTGTAACTGTAGACTGTGTATTCTCATTGCTATACAGTACTTAACAATTCATTTTTCCATTCTACTGTGAGTGGGCAATTACGTATTTCCAGTTTGGGGCTATTGTACTGCTTTTGGCATTCTAGTCCACATCTTTTGGTGAACATGCACACATACACAATTCTGTTGTATATATACCACAGTGGAATTGCTATCTTATGAGCTACATGTGTTTAATTTTCGAAGATACTACCAATGTTCCCATTTTACTTCTTATAATAAATAGTGTTTTTAGAAAACAAACTATAGAAAATAAATTATTTTACTATCTAACTGTTGCAAGAATGAGGTAAGCAGCTTGATATGTGCATAATTTATTTTGGAACTATACACCATAACAAATTCTCTTATTAGTTTCATTTCTCTCAAGGATCAAAATCCTGTACTGCCTGGTGCCCAATATTTGTTTTATATATTGTTTTCAATTTTCCTTTCCCCCCAACTTTATTAAGGAATAATTGACAGATATAATTTTATATAAAGTGTACAATGTGATAATTTTATACCTATAATATATATGTAACTATATATAGTAAAATTTATACATATTTATATGTAAATAAATGATTTCCAAAACCAAGACCATGAACATCAATAACCTCACATAGTTAACTATTTTTTTGTGTGTGTGGTGAGAATATTTATGATCTACTCTCAGAACTTTCAAATATACAAAATTGGATTATTAGCTACAGCCTCCATGCTGTGTATGAGATCTTCAGAACTTATTCTTTTTATAACTAAAGTCTGTACCCTTGACCTACATCTTCTAATTTCTCCCCCTGCCAGGCTCACCCCATGATAGTCACCATTCTATTCTGTTTCTATAAAATAATTTTTTTTATTCCACATATATTCTTTCAACTTTTCTAGCTCTTTTCAGTAGGAGAGCAAATCAGTTCATCTACACAGCTGGGAAGGTAGTTTCTTTTGTCCTTATTTTCTCTCACCCTCTTTTGAAGTTTCCTATGTAGAGATCTTGCATGGAATTTATTTATCCTTAGATATTTGATATTACAAATGGCATCTTTTAACATTTTTCATTCCATTTATTTTTGCTAGTGTTTCTTATAATTGGTTTTAAAACATTAACTTGATATCCAGTAACCTTGCTCAAACCAACAGTTAATTCTAACAATATATCTGTAGATTACTTTTATTATCTTACTAGATAGTTAGTCCAGCTCTGACTATAAATCAAAGAGTGGATTAGAGAAAGGCTTTGCACTTAAGCTCGAGTGGGGAGCAGGAGTGCGCCAGTTAGAAATAAGGGAAGAGATATTTAGGGAGAGGGAACAGAGAATTTACTGGAATGAAGAAACCTGAGACTGTTAAAAGACACACAGAGAGGATGGTAGAAAACTGTGAAACTAGAGGGCTGAGAACCAAATGGTAAAAGTCCCTCTATGTCAAATCAAGGAGTTTGAGGGTTTTCCCACTCAGACTTGAAAGTCATTAACATATCTTTAAGCAGGAGAGTAAAGTAGTGAGTTTGAAACTTCACTCCTGTGGTGGGAGCTGTCGTGCTGATAAGCTTGGACGTATCCAGGATACTCTATTTACCTCTCCTGACAGGACATGAGCCATCTGTCTCTCCAGTGTATCCACACTGTATAAGCTATTCACCATTTAGTCAGTTAGTAGCTGTCTTGGTTACCAGATCAACTGTCATGGTGCCACAGTGCTTATGCTCAAGTCACCCTTATTGTACATAATAATAACCACAAAGTACAAGAGTAGTGATACTGTATTGGCCAGTGTGATTCATTTGGTTGGCTGTCCTTCCGTGCACCAAAAATTGCAGGTTCAAGTCCAGTCAGGGCCCATGCCTGGGTTGAGGGCTCGGCTCCTGGTGTGGTATGTGGTGGAAGCAGCTGATCCATGTTCCACTCTCACATCAATGTTTCTCTCTCTCTAAAATTCAATTAAAAAAAACTTTTTTAAAAAAGTAGGAGAGTAGTGATATTGGCAATTCAGATAAGCCACAGTGAAGCTATAAAGTGTTTTATTTCATTTTTAAAATATATATATTTTGCATTGATTTCAGAAAGAGGAAGGGAGAGGGAGAGGGAGAGATAGAAACATCAATGATGAGAATCATTGATCAGTTGCCTCCTGCACGCACCCCTCCAGGGATCAAGCCCACTACCCTGGCATGTGCCCTGACTGGGAATCGAACCTGGGACCTCTTGGTTCCTGGGTCAATGCTCAACCACTGAGCCACACCCTGGTGGGCTAACGGGCTTTTTTATAAATGAAAAGGTGAGTACAATAAGTTATTTTGAGAGAGACTACATTCACATAAAATTTATTACATCCTTCTATCTTATTATTATTTACTAGAGGCCCAGTGCATGAATTTGTGCAAGGGTGGGGTCCCTCGACCTGGCCAGCAATTGGGGCCATTTCGTCCAGTTCCAATCAGGCCGATGGGGGCCAGCCAGCCGGGAGGGACTGTGAGAGGTTGGCTGGCTGGAGGGCTCCAGGGCATGTCTGGCCCTCTTGTCCAGTCCCAATGGGCGGGACCCCAGCAGCAAGCTAACCTACCGGTAGGAGTGTCTGCCCCCTGGTGGTGGTCAGTGAGCATCATAGAGTTTGGTGGGGTGGTTGACCGAACAGTCGACTGATTGGTTGGACACAGCATATTACGCTTTTATTATATAGGATTGTTAATCTCTTACTGTGCTATTTATAAATTAAACTTTATCATAGACATAAAATGTATAGGAAAAAACATAGAATATAGAGGGCTCAGTACTATCCAAGGTTTCAAGAAACCACTGGGGTCTTGGAATGCATCTCCCACAGATTACTTCCAGGAATCACATTTAATTATGCCTCCAATGGAGACAATTAGTCAATAATTACAAATGTCTTTTCTCATAATATTTTGGTGCTATTTAAATTCTGAGATGCTGTGTTAATTTTGGCAGCTTATAATAATTTCTCTCTTTTCCTCCCTTAAAAAAAGTTTTAGGGTTCTCAAAAGCTTGCTTACTAGGCATTTCACATTAATGAATTGCATGCAAGAAGCCAGACTAATTTTGTAAAAGAAAAACTAAATTATCTCACTGAAACCACTGAGACCATAGGGTTATCTCTGAACAAAGAAAGGACCTTGAAACATTCCATATATATTTGTTTACTTTCATAATTATTGAATACATTAGTTTGACACAGTTATGTTTAACTATCCAGTCATACATCTTTTGGTATATTTCTTGAAGAAAAAAATTTTTTTCAAGAAAAAAAACACAAAAAAATACTTATTTGCTCAAATGTTTTGTCTTCAGTTACTGCTACATGTTCTTGGAGTCCTAGGTACTCTTATATGTAAATTTTAAATAGCAGTTCATTCTGTAGTAACACTAGTCAAAGTCACTTCCCACCAAATGAAACCAATAAAATGATACATATTTAATTGAGACCCTTGCTCTCAAAGTGTGAAAGCAGTAGCTTTATCACCCAGAAGCTTTTCAGAGATTTAGAATCTTGGGTCTCTCACAGACCTCCTAAATCAGAATTTATACTTTTAACAGGATCCTTGGGCAAGGCAAATGCAGGTAAAGTTTGTGAAGCTCTGCTCATGCTCAAATATGTACATCTCAACCACTTGGAAAAAAATGCATTTGCCAAGCTCCCAGGCCAGATTGCTGAAAGCAACTCTCTCAAAGTAAGATCCAAGAACTGCTAAAAAGTGTAACTGGTGATTTTGATTAAATGTCAGGATCAGGAATTACTGATCTAAGGGCTCTTTAGTGACACAGTGATTGACCTCTGACCCTAATTTGTTAAACCACTTATCTCACTTTACATAAGCAAACTTAAAAAAAATTAAGATATTAGATTCCATGTGCAAAGGTTCAAATATAGGAAGCATCTCAGTAGATGAACATTGTCTAAAAACAATATTTGAATAAACAGTTGCATATTAATAATTTTTTTGAAAAGAAGAAATAAATGAAAGCATTCTTGCTTGTTGAGTAGTAAGCAGCTAATGTGCTCAAATGTTAATAGACCATCTGTAGAAGATTGGGTTAGAGTTGACTAAGGGCAGTGAAGTGACACAAACTTGTAAGAACATAATATGAGTACTAACACCTGAAATCCATCCATTTATTTATTCTTTTTCTTCTCATTCTGACAAATACTTTATTTTATTGAATGCCGCCTAAGTGTGGACCTCTGCACCAGACACTGAAAGAAGCTGACATGTAAAAATGTGAATGCAAGATTCACACTCATTCTCACAGCTCCATTCAGATCAATGAGACATGAATACAGGGTAAAGCCATTGCTTGAAAAAAGCTATAATTTTAACAAATGACAGAGTAAGCAGAGTGATATAACCTTTATTTTACTTCCCTTTTCTCTGCCATTAAGAACAACATACTAACAGGAAAAGGTAGATCAAACATTGTATAAGATAAATTAAAACCCCAAAAGGAAATAGTTATTAAGAGAACACATAGCCCAGCTGGTGTGTGGCTCAGTGGTTGAGCATCGACCTATGAACCAAGAGGTCATGGTTGGATTCCTGGTCAGGGCACATGCCTGGGTTGCTGGAACCCCAATGGGGGGCGTGCAGGAGGCAGCCAATCAATGATTCTTTCTTATCATTAATGTTTCTATCTCTCTCCCCCTCTCCCTTCCTCTCTGAAATCAATAAAAACTAAAAGAGAGAAGAGAAGAGAAGAGAGAGAGAGAGAGGGAGAGAGAGAGAGAGAGAGAGAGAGAGAGAGAGAGAGAGAGAGAGAGAGAGAACAGGTAATTATCGTAAATTGTCATGCTGGCAAAATTACCTGCCAATGCATAGCAAAATGTTTCAGGTGTGTCCCCAGAAATACTGAAAGCACAGTGAATGTTACCATCACAGATGACACTGGCCTTAGGGTTTTAATTCCCAGTACTTGCCTTTTTCACTGACCCATGCAATCACTATATCCTCTCAATATTCTTTAACTGAATTTCATCAATAAATTCTCTTGCTATGAACAGCACACAATGATATTTAACCTAGTTGCGCTGAAAACGATGTTAATCCAAATTTAAGGGATAACACATGTGAGTTCTTCATTCTGGGATCAAACCAGCCACCTCTCAGTGCAGAGAGACTACACTCAACCAACTGAGCCTCTCTGGCCAGGCCAGGTCTTTTTTTTTTTTTAAGAGCTGTTTAGTTGAACAATGTGCTGATAAATTAAGAACAGCAGAAAAAAATTCAAGCAAACCTAAAAGTTGTTTAATTTTCATGAAGGTTTTTGCTTGTCTTAAGTACTAGCCCTCTTTCTTTTGCAGTTGCTCTCATTCTAAAAAGAGACCATTATAGTTTTTCTGGAGACATTCTGAACTATGAGTTATTTAAAGGTACATTTGTTAATTTTCAAATATAAGGGAATTTTTAGTTGTCTTTTTTATTATTTTTAACATCATTTCATTCCAATGACTTGAATTCTAAACCTGTTGAGACTTGTTTAATGACCTTTCATATTGCCCATTCAGTAAATATCCCATGTGCACTTAAAAAATGAGTGTACTAGAGCTTTCTTTGTAGCATTATATATAGTTAATTAGGTCCAGTTTACAAATAAGGTATTCAAATTTTCAATAGTCTTGGTGACTCTTTGTCTTCTTGGTCTATTGGGTTGCTGAGACAAAGTTAGTAAAGTTTTCCATTATTAATGCAGAATTGTGTGTTTCTCCTTGCATCAGTAATATGTTTTATTACAAACCTAATAAAATATACCACCTTGAAGAATCTAGCAGAACAGAAGTTTTATAACTAAGGGTATAAAGAAGAAGCCACATTGACACTAATAGAAGGGCAGAGACTCAAAACAGGCTGATCCCACATCTCCATGTAGCAGGTAAAAATTGGGAGAAATATCTCAGCTCTGGAGGTCCTCCCTAAAGAGCAAGGGGGTCTCAGCTGAACACCAGGCCACACAGCCCAATGTTCCAGTGCCACAAAGAGAAGTCCCCATAAATTTTGGTTGTAAAACTAGAGGTAATTGTAGCCAAGGGAGATAAAGGGCTACTGGAGTCCCGGGTGTTCCTCTTAAAGGGCCTGCACAGGCTTACTTGGATTCACTCTTTCTGAGCTCCAGTGCTGGGGCAGGAGCTCCAAAGGCACCAGAGACACATGGGGAGGAACTTAATTATTGTCATCGGGGTGAGAGTAGGAGGAGCAGTTTTCTCCCAGACAGAAGTGCTGGCTCCCCCATAGAGCCAGCAGGTGGGCATGATAGCTAAGTCTCCATCAGCTTGGCTACCACTGTTCCTTGTGCCCTGGTAAATCCCTGAGAACCCACCCCACCCAACTTGCAGGCCCACTGAAGCCATTCCCAGTGGCTTTCCCATATAAAGGGCCTCTCTAGGCTAATGCTTCAAACTTTCCTAAAATCTCTCAAATAAATCATCATCTGGCCTAAGTGGCCCAGGCATGGCACTAGCAGCAGCTGGCCTCAGTTCACAGCTTGGCCTCTCCTGGGCACCTCCAAGTCTCCTGTCAATCAGTCTATATCTTACGCTGAATGACCCTGGGCAGGGCAGAGTGGTGGCTGACCTTACATATATCTCCTGGGAAGCCCCAGAGACAGTGCACCCAGAGAACAGCTGCAGACCATGCCAAACTACAACTCAACCACCTCCACAAGTGACACACTCAAGGGGCTGACTCAGCGAGCACCAAATACGAAAGCCCCGCTGAAGCAAGTCCTGCTCCTTGGGTCAGTCCCTGCACAGCAGCTCCTCCCTTGCAGTCACAGCCAGTCCTCCCATCCAATCAGCCTGGGAGTCAAACCCTCCCAGTGACATGCCTGTAGGAACCAAGGCTCAACTACAACAGGAGGGTGCACACAAACCACACAGGGGGTGCATCTAAAGCTGGGGTGACCAGAGAGACTGTGCCACTAGGGCCTACATGACCCCTACTTCCAGGACCAGGAAATATAGCAGCTCTACCTAATACATAGAAACAAACACGGGGAATCAGCCAAAATGTGGAGACAAACAGGTCCCAAATGAAAGGTGGATAAAAGTCCAGAAAAAGAACTAAATGAAATGGAAACAAACAAACTACCAGGTACAGAGTTCAAACAATGATTATAAGGATGCTCAAGGAACTTAGTGAGACCTTCAACAGCATAAAAAGGACATGGAAACCATCAAAAAGAGCTAATCAGAAATGGAGGATATACTAAGTGAAATAAAGAATGAATTACAGGAAATCAATAGTAGAGTAAATGAAGCAAAGAATCAAATCAGCGATTTGGAAGACAAGAAAGCTGAAAACACTTAATTAGAACAGCAGAAAGAAAAAAATTTTTAAATGAGCACAGTGTAAGGAGCCTCTGGAACAACTTCAAGCATATCAGCATTTACATCATGTGGTACTGGAAGGAGAAGAGAGAGAGCAAGAAATTAAAAACCTATTTGAAAAAATAGTGATGGAAAACTTGCCTAACCTGGTGAAGGAAATTGACATACAAATCCAAGAAGTGCAGAGTTCCAAACAAGATAACCCAAATCAGCCCACACCATCATAATTAAAATGGCAAAGTTTACAGAAAAAGAGGAATCCCTTTTAAATCCTCACTTGAGGATATGTTTATTGATTGTAGAGAGAGGAAGGGAGAAAGAGAGAGGAAGAGAGAAACAGTGATATGAGAGAAACATCTATTGGTTGCCTCCCATATGTGCCCCAACCAGAAATTGAACCTGCAATCTAGGTATGTGCCCTAACCGGGAATGGGACCCACAACCTTTTGATGTATGGGATGATGCTCCAATCAACAGAGCCACCCAGCCAGGACCTAAGAAAGAATCTTAAAAGCAGCAAGAGAAAAGCAGTTAGTTATATACAAGGAAGCTCTTAGAAGACTGCCAGCTGATTTCTCAACAGAAACTCCGCAGGCCAGAAGGGATTGGCATAAAATATTCAAAGTGATGAAAAGCAATAACCAACAACTATATTTACTGTACCTAGCAAAGCTATCATTTAGAATCAAAGGACAGATAAAGAGCTTCCCAGGCAAGAAAAAGCTAAAAAAGGTCATCACCACCAATTCAGTATTATAAGAAATGTTAAAAGGTCTTTTTTAAGAAGAAAAAGAAATAAAGAATGTGAATAAGAAAATGGCAATAAATACATACCTATCAACAATTGCTTCAAATGTAAATGGATTAAATGCTCCAATCAAAAGACATGTGGTGACTGATTGGGTCACAAAACAAGGCCCTTCTATATGCTGTCTAATATAGGCTCACTTCAGATTGAAAGACACACACACAGACTGAAAGTAAAGGGATGGAAAGAGATATTTCATGAAAATGGAAACAAAACAAAAGCTGGGGTAGCAATATGTATACCAAAGAAAATAGACTTTAAAACAAAGGCTATAACAAGAGACAAAGAAGGACCCAGCAACTTCACCTCTGGGTATGTATCCAAAGAAACCCAAAACATGAAATTGAAATAACATATACATCCATATGTTTATTGCAGCATTATTTACAGTAGTCAAGCTTATATGTGGAATCTAAAAAACAAATAATAGCAGAACTGAAACATACTTACAGATACAGAGAACATTTTGAAGGTTGTCAGATGAAAGAGGGGTTGGGGGGATGTGTGAAAAAGATGAAGGGATTAAGAAGTACAAATTGGTAGTTACAGAATAGTCATGGGGGTGTAAAGTACAGTATCGGGAATATAATCAATAATATTGTAATAACTATATACACTGTCAGATGGGTACTAGAGTCATCAAGGTGATCACTGTAAGTCAAAATGTCTAATTATAGGGTTATACACCTGAAACTAATATAATATTGCACATCACTTGTAATTTAAAAATGAAAATTAAATTAAAATAAGGCAAGTTGTTAGGTTCATATTATCTCAACGAACTGAGTGATAAAGAGCTCAGTGGCATAGTTCCTTCAGAAAGGCATGAAATCTCAGCAAGTCTGCTTTCACTCAGACAATACCTTAGGATCACATAGGGGTCCAAAAGAATAATCCATGTCTAGCCCCAATATTTATTGCAAATTATTATTTTCATACATACATTTCTCATTCATTTGACTCAACCACAATATCTTTCTTCAGTCCTAGGATCCATAGGGTGATTGAGTCTTAGACTACTGTTTTTGTAAAATGGGAACAACAATCATTTTATAGGGTTGTGGTGAAGTTCTAAGAAGAAAACTGGATGCTAAGTATATAACAGAATCTATGCATAGTAGGTACTCTGAAATGGAAGTATTATTTTTATACTGTAATTCTTGAGCCTTAAAGTAATCTCTTCTACCTCTGATTTACCACAATATTTGCATTATTGCTTCTTTTTCCTTTTTTAAGTATATTTTTATTGATTTCAGAGAGGAAGGGAGAGGGAGAGAAAGATAGAAACATCAATGATGAGGAGAATCATTGATCGGCTGCCTCCTGCACACCCCATGTGTAGGGATCAAGTCCCCAACTCGGGCATGTGCCCTTGACTGGAATCGAACCTGGGATCCTTCAGTCCCCAGGCCAACGCTCTATCCACTGAGCCAAATTGGCTAGGGCACTGCCTCTCTTTCTGACCTTCTTTCTTGAGTATTATCAAAATAATTTCAAAAAGAATCAGACTACTTGTATAGTGAGTGAGGCCCTAGAGTTTGAGGAGAGTAAATATAATCAATGCTCCCTCTGTGTTCTTTGGAACTTCTGGGGAGACAAGTGAAGAAGTCATTTACAGCTTTGAAGGCGTAGATCAAGTCATATTTAATTTATACACCAATTACTGAAAGAGAACTTTTCTCAGCTTTTAAAGAGTTGGGGTCTTTATCAAACAATGCAGCATCCCTAATGCACACAAGGGAATTTTTTTGTATCCTGTCAGAGTCCAGCGGTATAAAGACCCAATATGTTGACTGGCATACTGAAATCTGTAAATTTGATAATATCTCTCAGCAGAAATGATGGCTGGAGATAACAGCCTTGGCAGGTAAGTCAACCAGGTTGCCAAAATACTTTCATGGACCAAGACAGATAGCAGTTGTCCTGCCTTTCCAAGTGGCTTCTTCTAATTGTTTACTTCTGTTTTTAAGTCACTAGAAGAAATAATTGAAGGGCTAGGAATTGCCATGTGCTTTCCTCAAAAATCACTTTTAAAGGAAACACCAACTGCTTCCTTTGGTTTCTAGTTGTCTCATCTGTGTTTGGAAGCTGGCCACTGCTACAGCTAGAACTGCTTCTTAGAGAGCTGTATCCCAGCCAATATATGGTCTTGAATCTGGGCACTGAATGCTCACAGCTTTGGACAAAAGTCTAGTCTAAGTCCCACCAAACTGAGATGTGAGATCTGGCTTACTTACTGGTATACTAGGGCAAGGACTATACTGAAAGACTTGCTGGGTTGAAGCTGACTGATTGTAATATTAATATTCATGTCCCTCTTGCCTCACGGAATTATTGAACCAATACAAACCAGTAGAGCTCTGGGACTTCACTGATTCTCAAGATTTTCATGTTCCACTTCTTTATTGGAATGTAAGTTCATGAGGGCAGAAACTGTTTCTATCTTGCTCACCACTGAATTATAAAATCTATAATTAAAGGGATCAACCTAAGTGCAATCCAACCTTCTTTATAGCATACTAACCACAACATCAGGAAACTTTTTCAGGTAAGGCCTGGGGTCTGGAAGCCTTGCAGCATGGTAGGCGATGGGGAATTACTAAAAGCAGTGTCCAGAGGAAGCTCCTCCGGGCTGGTCACAAACTGAAAATGAATCAGCAAACCAAACAGAGATAGACAAGAATAGAAAGGTAAAGAGGCAATTAAAATAAATAACAAAGGAAAGATTAAAAAACGATTTTTTGAATCAGATGTTGGAAACTGGGAGTTGAGAATTCCCAATCCTACGGGTAGGTAGAGAGTCATAGACCTTAATACTCATGGCATGACCCTGTTGGGAGTGGGTGATGTCGGGAGCAGAATGCACACAAGTTTCCAACCTCACCACCATATAAAATCCACACAATTCATTTCAAAATGAACTTGTTGTTCATTAATTTACTCTCCCATATACTCATTCATTCATTAATTCATTTATAGTGCAGTAAAGTACCCTGAAATGCAGTTTCTTTCAATCCATCTGTAACAAGCAGACTGATTTTCCCATTTCTAATAATCTTCCTTCTTCTTTCATTCATCATTCAAGCAAGATTTAGCCAAAGTCCTTCTGTCATCTAGGGTTTTCTAAAGTTCCATCTGTTTTTTTCTTATTTAAGCTCCTTTTGCATGTGTAATAGCATCACATCTTTTAAACTTTGAAGAACTGGCACATTTTATTATATCTTTTGTTTTTCCTATGGAACTTAGCTCAGATATGGGCACTTAGTAATTAAGTGGATGGTAAATATTTCAAATGTATTGACTGGTTAGTAGGTCCCACAGCTCTACTGGTTTGATTGGTTCAATAATTCAGTGAGGCCAGAGGGACATGAATATTAATATTACAATCAATCAGCTTTAACCCAGCAAGTTTTTGGTGTAGACATTGCCCTAATATAAGTAAGCCAGATCAGATCTCTAGTTGCGTTATTCTCATATTCTATAGCTAATTTGGATATATGAGAAGTCAATAGTTTTAGACTTTCTGCATCTGTCTGTCAACCAGAACCCATTCTCCTGACTCCCAACTGCATCCTATAGTAGCCTTTTGGGATCGCTGAGCCACAGTGTGTTTCTATTTATGCCGTTTGGTTACTGGCTGCCTTGGATCCTTTTATGTAACCAATCTAGGAATTTGCAAACTTCAAAGGAAAATACGTGTCAAGTACACACACATTCATTTAGAGACATTGATAAAACGGTATTTTTCAAGTTCATTATGCTTTTCTTTTTAATTTTAAAAGTAACAAAAAGACATTAGAAATTTTTAACAGAGAAGAAAACCCTTATAACCCCAGCTTCGCAATAAACTGCATTTCACAGAGGTTTGCATTTTTATACGTCTCTATCTACCCTTCTCATCTATTCATTTTGGAGCCTGACTTTATATTCCCCACTTCACATTGAAATCTATTATGACAAACTTACCAGTTGCCTCAGATTCTTTGTTATCGACTTTGTTTCAAATCTGTCAACTTTCTTTGAGAAAATGAAATAAAGTAAAAGGGAAGGGCAATGTACTGAATATTATATCATAAACACGTTCTGTGTTGTAGCACATTCTTCCAACAATTATTTTTATTATCTCTTTGGTATCCTATGAACCACGAGCATACTTTAACTGTTCATAATATTGTAAGCGGTAATTCATGTGCAGATGCGGCGATGCCAGCAGTGCATTTTATCTGGGCAGGTGACTGGCCTCCTGCCCCCAGTGTCTGTCACCAGGTCACTCAGGCACACAGACATCTGCAGGCTGTGGCTCTGTGGGGGGTGGTCAGAGAGGGCATATCAATCTTGGAGGGAAAAGGAGGGAGGACAGACAAGGGGGGATGAAAGGAGCCCTCAAGCAGAGTCCTCTTCGGATTCGATTGCTTTTGCAGCTTTTCTCTCGCTCTTTGTACAGAGTTGGAAGTGTGACATTTTAAAGTTAGTTTTTATAGAAACAAATGTCAGGAGAGGTGAGTCATCCCAATATCTCTAAAAATAAACCCAAGCTGTCAAAGAAATCAAAACTTTGCCCTCAAGCTTAGCCGGCGAGAGAGCAAGAGTCTTCCTCCCTGTGAGCTGCGCAGCTGCTTGAGGTAGTCCCAGGATCTGAGGGCAGGGTGGGCTGGCAAGGCTGGAAATAAAAAGCAAGAGAATTTGGGATTTGGGCTTTATTTAACTGGAAAGTGGCCCTCAGGACATGCGCTATCTTGAGGAGAGAAACGATTGACTATTTCAAATGGGGGCCAAAATAGACCTCCTAAGGGAATACCCTCCCTGTTCACATTTGAACTGTAGCTCCATCACCAACCTAGACAATTAGCATGTGATAATGAGTATCCATGGTGATCTGAGCTCAGAGGGAGAATTTAAAAAACCTCCAAATCCCTCAGTAGGATATTCAGGATCCCAGGCTGTGCCCAATGGGTGCCCTAATGTAGACACATCAATGTCAAAAAAAAGTGAAAACTGAGTTCCAGCTTTAGGGACAGGAAAGCCACCTGTTTTCCGTCTCCCCTCACGTTCCTTTTCTATAGCTCTCTGTCCTGTTTCAGCGTCATCCAGATGGCCAGACCCTGGAGCGCCCCTGCCCAGCCTGGCCACTGAGGAGCTGAATTCGCCCCCCTGCCTGCTCTCTGGAGACTCTTTTGAGTGGTCAGGTTTTTTTGGTTTTGTTTGTTTGCTTGTTTGTTTTAATTGAGAACCTCCCTGCCTAGTGCTAGGGATCGATGCCACAGTGGTGAGCAAGACAAAGTCCCTGCTATCATGAAGCTTGCATTTTATTGTGAAAACTGGACAAATAAATATATAGCATAATTTCATGTATCATAAAAGTAAAGTAGGGTAAAATAATAGTGATTTATTTATGTTTTTATTTTTATTTTGTTAATCCTTACCTGATGATATTTTTCCATTCATTTTTAGAGAGAGAGGAAGGGAAAAAGGGAGAGAGAGGGAAGGAGAAAGAGAGAGAGAAACATGGATCTGAGAGAAACACATTGATTGGTTGCCTCCCCCACTTGTCTGGGGATTGAACCTGCAACCCAGGTACATGCTCTTGATCAGGAATCAAACCCATGACCCTTTGGAACTTGGGCTGACGCTCTTACTACTGAGCCACACTTGCCAGAGCAATAGTAATTTATTGAGTACTAGAGGCCTGGTGCATGGATTTGTGCACTAGTGGGTTCCCTTGGCCTGGCCTGCACCCTCTCGCAATCTGGGACCCCTTGAGGGATGTTGGATACCTAGTTTTAGCCCGATCCCTGCAGGCCCAATCCAGACAGGAGGGAGCCTTTTCTGTGCATTGAGTGTCTGTCTCCTGGTGATCAGTGCGCATCATACCCACTGGTCAACTGGTCCTTTGGTCATTCCATCGTTCAGTCGCTTAGGTTTTTATATATATAGATAATAACTGTAAGGTTTTTTTTATAGATGTTCTTTATCAAGATGAGTAGGTTCCTCTCTATTCCTAGTGTATCAGAGTTTTTATCATGAATGGATGTTCGATCTTGTCAAATGCTTTTCTGCATCTATTGATGTTATATGATTTCTCCTTTTTTAGTCTGTTGATGTGATTGATTACATTAATTGATATTTGATGTTGAACCAGCCTTGCATACTTGGGAGAAATCCCACTTAATCAGAGTATATAATTGTTTGTTATATTCAATTTGCTAATATTTGGTTGTGTTCCTACATTTTGTATCAACAACAAGAAGAAATCTGGCCCTTGCCAAAGCTTTGAAGCAGGAATCAGAGAGGAGAATGTGATCCTACTTCTGTAGGTCAGTCCTCACTGACAGATCACACCAGAACTATGAAAAACATGATTTTGGCTGAGAATCTTGAGTGCTCTATTCTGTGATTAAGTGCTGATTACATTATGGTGCCAGAAAAAAAAAAAGCCTTTTAAAAATTATTGAATACATTTTTCACTGTTTGCTACACTGTAAAATTACTGCCCACTAACAGAACTCATGAAGGTTGTTGGGTTAAACATGCTGAAAACAGAACTCTCTATAATAGCTTCAAGCATTATATGGTGAGGAGAGTAGCTACAGCATTTGGACAGGTTCAAGCCTGGGACTAATGAGAGGGCATGATCCTCTCGTGGCAAAGCCACATGCAAGTCCCAGCACCATTATAGCCAAAGGCTATAGTTGTAAGCTTGATCTTACGGTCCGGACCTGTAGCCCCACATGGCTAAGTGATATGGGTTGCAGGAGGTGCAGCAAGTAAACAAAGCTTGATCAGGTGCATGTAATTGAGTCGATTCGAAACCCGCGAGAACGTTGTAACCACACCCTTACTTTGTCTCCTGGAATCTGGCTATAAAATAAAGACTTGGCTTACAGGCTGTGGCGCTGTCTCTCCATCAGAGAGGGCAGTGTCCCACCTAGCACCCAGCTTTCTTCTCTTGTCTGTCTTTTCTAAATCCTTCACCGCCCCTCTCCGGTTCACCCATGGCTGTGCTGGCTCGGCACAATATGGATCATGGAGTAGTCATAAATAGGATATATTATTTTGAATTTAGGAGCCACCTTAAATAATAGGTCAAATGCTAAACACATTTTTGGCTTTTCTAAAAAATTGGCCTGGTTAATTTTACTTCTAATTTTTTAAAAAGTAATTTCTTTGGGTTGAAGTGGTAGAAGGTTGGTACCCTTGTATCTTCTTGAAATAGACTGAATTTACATGATTCTTTCTAAGATGCCCAAGGTACTTTACAACATTATAAAAATGTTCCATCAAATTCCATTTTAAAGGGAAATAAGGACGTCTTTCAGTGGGAAATGGATGACTGAGAGATAAAATAATCTCAAATAGATTAAAAAATAAATTAGAGGTGGACACTAAAAATAAAAAAGGAGGTTATCACATTCTCAAATGGACTATGCTTTATGAGATTTAAGAACTGCAGAATAGCTCTTTCCGCTCCAAATCATTCTTTATTTCAGTTTTTTATTCTACCTGAAATTCTATTCTGCCAATTAGAGATTCACTTTAGATAATTCAGTATGAAATAAGAAATAACTCTAGGACTCTAACTCTAGAGCAGTGGTTCTCAACCTTAGCTGCATATTAGAATCACCTGGGAATCTTTTTAAAATCCTGATTTCTGGGCCTCATCCTCCGGAAATTCTGTTTCTTTGTTACTAATGTTGTGGCCCCACCCCATAACAAAGAAACAGAATAGCATAGAGCAGTGGTCGGCAAACTCATTAATCAACAGAGCCAAATATCAACAGTACAACAATTGAAATTTCTTTTGAGAGCCACATTTTTTAAACTTAAACTATATAGGTAGGTACATTGTTATTAACTTAATTAGGGTACACCTAAGGCCGTGGTCGGCAAACCATGGCTCGCGAGCCACATGTGGCTCGTTGGCCCCTTGAGTGTGGGTCTTCCATAAAATACCACCACACTCAAGGGGCCAAAGAGCCGCATGTGGCTCGTGAGCTGTGGTTTGCCGAGCCGCAAGTTTGCCGACCACTGTCCTAAGGCTTAGGAAGAGCCACACTCAAGGGGCCAAAGAGCCGCATGTGGCTCTCAAGCCGCAGTTTGCCGACCACAGGCATAGAGGATTAGTCAGAACAAAAATCACTGGGCCCCACTTTCCGTTTCTGACTCAGCTGGTCTACAAAGGGGCCTGAAAATTTGTATTTCTAACAAGTTCCTAGGTGGTGCTGATAATACAAGTGTGGGGAAGTATTGGATGGAATCACTTTGGAAAACTGTTTAGTATTAACTGCTAAAGGTAGAGTTATGTATACACTATCCAACTATTTATTTCCTCAGTATGGTTTTTACCAAAATTTCATAGTTTTATGTATTAGGAGATATGTATAAGAATGTTTCTTGGCTATATTATTTTTAACTACAGGTCTGGTGCATGAAATTCATGCAGGGTCGGGGGGAGGTTCCCTCAGCCTGGCCTGCATCCTCTCCAATGCAGGACCCCTCGGGGGATGTCCAACTCACAATCCAAGACTGCTGGCTCCTAACTGCTCACCTGCCTGCCTGATCACCCTTAACCCCTCTGCTTGCAGGCGTGATCGCCCCCTAACTGGTCCCCTGCTGGCCAGGTCACCCCCTAACTGGTCCCCTGCTGGCCTGATCGCCCCCTAACTGGTCCCCTGCCAGCCTGGTTGCCCCCTAAGTGCTCACCTGCTGGCCTGGCTGCCCTCTAACTGTTCACCTGCCAGCCTGGTCACCCCCTAACTGCTCTCCTGCCAGCCTGATTACCCCTAACTTCCTCTGCCTTGGCCCCCACCACCATGGCTTTGTCTAGATGGAAGTAGGACATCCAGAAGATGTCTGGTTGACCCGGTCTAATTAGCATATTATCCTTTTATTAATATAGATGACCAAAATCTAAACACAACCCAGTATCTACCAACAATAGAATGAAAAATCAATTTGTGGCATGTTCAGACAATGATATAACACACCACAATAACAATGAACAAGTACAGCTACACACAACAATATAGATAATTCTTTAAAATGCAATAATGAACAGAAGAAACCAGATTCATACAAACAAAAAACATGCAATATGACTTCATTTATATAAGTTTCAAATAATATTGACAAGACTAAAATACTACGATTTAGGAATTCATACTTCAGGATTCAATCTTTAAAAAAATCAAATAAGTGATTTTCTTACTGATTTCCTTTGGGGGTAACAAGGCATTATTATTGGGAAACGCTTGTGGGGGTTTTAGGATAATGACAGTAATTCATATCTTTACCAGGAAGATTGTTATATCTGTTTTTTTCTTCATAATAATTTCAATAAACTTTTCTTTTATGTACATTTCTATGTTTCTATCATATTTCATGATAAAAAATAATTAAATACCATAATAATAAGGAAGGCTGGGTAACTTGTAGAAAAAAAATGAAACAGAATCAAAACTAATTTCAAAGATAAAAAACGTTGAATTTCAATTTGTTTATATGAAGGAATATTTTATTAAACTCAGTTGTGTGAACTAAAGTAGAGGATATTTTTATTATTTTGTTTAGAAAACTAGAGGGAAACTATTTTCAAAGATTTTGAACTTTTAAGTGAAAATGGTGCCAACTGGGACCTCATTTTTGAGACTTATTGGTTGAGACCTGTTGTCCCAGTGTAATTTTTAATAGTATCCTTTCATTTCCAAAGTGTCCTAATTTGGGCAATAAATTATGAGTATATGTCTATTTTTAGCATGCTTTCTAATGTTAAACACCTGAAACATTAGAAAAAATATCTCTTTTCAATGAACTTTAGTCTCTGCAAAAAGAATTTCCAAATGAGTAAATGAAGAATGGTCTATTCATATGTGTACCGTTTGTAAAAACATTATGCATTTCCAAAGTAATAGCATTTGCTTTTTGCTTTTTTTCCACATCTAAAAGGTTTTGCCTAATTTAATGGTTCTACTTAAATTAATCACTTTGAGTGCTTACACCCACCCTGCCAAAAACAAGCTGATTTCTTAAGAGAAACAATGAAAAAAGGCCAAGTACAGCAAGACCCTCAGACTTAATGATTCAATATATAATATCTGCAATGCCACCTGCTCTTAAATCAAAATGCCATTTTCAGAAGTTTTTCTGATAATCAGTGAAAACTGAAATCATTCAGGAGAAGTGCAAGAATTCTAGAAAGGGGTTAGAAAGAGAGATGAGAGTCAGAGCATACAGAGGAATAAAAACCTGTGTTAAGTTTCTTCTAACTTGAACTTCCTAAATAAAATCTCCAAGTAAAACACTGGGAACATCAAAGTGTTCTCACATAGTCACATCCTCCTCTTTTCCAGCCCACTCTCGAGAAGGAAAAAGCTCAAGTTTTCAGATCAGATTGAAATAACTCAGCAACATTTATTAATACTCACCTAATTCTTAGGCCCTCAGGATAAGCTCCCATTGACGTCAGCAGGAGATTTTTGTGTGCAGACTGTTGGGAATTCATCTCAGTGTGTTTTAACTGTGTTATTTAGAGCACTGCCATTTTAGGATGGAGCTTCAAAGGCCCTACCTACACAGCTAGAAAACTGGCATTCGGAACCCGAAGGCCCCAGATGCAATGACTCCCTCCTGGCTGTTTCTGGAGGATGCTGCTAGAACTTTGTACCTGCAATGGAGAATCTGCAATGGAGAAACAGGACGAGAGTATGCTTGACCCTGGGAACTTCTCTTTGATGGTCATTGTCAATTTAAAAGTGTAAGGACTGGCTAGTAGAAGGGTTGTTGCTGACTAAGGAGCCAAGAGTCCATTTATACATATTCAAGTTGTGTGTGCACATACAAACTGACTTGAGAAGGGGAAAGGTAGTTAACTTCAGCCATAGAACATTTTATAAAATAACTAGAGGTCCAGTGCACAAAATGCATGCACTCGGAGGGAGGGGGCATCCCTCAGCCCGATTGCCAAAGGACACAGGCCAGGCCAAGGGACCCCACAGGTGCATGATAGGGACCAGGGAGGGACACAGGAGATCTGCCAGCTGGGGAGGCACCGCAGGAGGGCTCCAGGGCGTGTCTGGCCCATCTCACTCAATCCTGATGTGCCACACCCCAGCAGCAAGTTAACCTAGTGGTCAGAGCATCTGGTGGTCAATGCATGACATAGTGACTGGTTGACCGATCAACTGCCTGCCCCCTGGTGGTCACTGCATGTTATAGCGAGCGGTTGAGCGGCCTTAGCATATCATTAGCATATTAGCTTTGATTGGTTGAATGGCCGACCGGACAACTGGACACTTAGCATATTAGGCTTTTGTTATATAGGATATATTGGCCTAGGATCTAGTTATGAGGAACAAAAGCCCATTTAAACCGACTTGAGTTAAGGGGAAGTTAGTTTTAGGCTAAGGTAGGCAACCTCATAGGCATTTAATGATTAGAAATGAGAGTCAAGCCACAATTGAACAGACCATAGAACAAAAAAGTGTGTTGTGCCCTGGCCGGTTTCTCAGTGGTGAGAGCTCCAGCCTGTGGATCAAAGGGTCATGGGTTCCATTCCCAGTCAAGGGCATGTACCTCCATTGCAGGATCCCCAATCCCAGTAGGGGGTGCGTATGGAAGACAACCAATCTATGTGTCTCTCTCATGTTTATGTTTCTCTCTGTCTCACTCTCCCTCCACCCTCCCTTCTACTCTCTCTAGAAATCAATGAAAAAATTACCCTCTGGTGAGGTTTTAAAAAAGAAGTCTGCTGTTACACAAACATGCTCTGTGTTTCTAAAACAGAAGCTTCTTCCTCATCTCTGCTTCTTACTTTTTTTCTCTTATTTAGCTTCACATTTGTCTACTTGCCCTGATATTTCAATTCAATTGTCCACTATTATCTAAACAATAACTCTAGTGTCTCCAAGAGCAACTTCTCTTGAGAAAAAGCTATTAGTTCAACCCAGTTTATGTACTGGTTCTTGTGTTTGCATTCAATCCTAGCCAAGACAGCTAGTGGTGACGAGTCACTTCCTACAAAAGGCGCTATGATTGGGGTACATTCTAGAAAAAGTAGTGGCCTGAGTGGTTGCTCCTAAAATAAAGAGTATATGCAAATTAATTAAAATTATTATATCTAATGGACGTGTGTAATAAATGCCCAAAATGCTGGCTCTTCTTCCCTTACCTTACAGGTCAATAGAAAATAGATAAACAACCTATATATATAAAAGGCTAAGTGTCTGTCTGTCCATCTGATTGTTAGCTATGATGTGCACTGACCACTAGGGAGCAGATGCTCAATGCAGGAGTTGCCATGATGCTTACTGGCCATTTAAAAATAAACGTCACCATGTACCTGGTGCCACCAAACCAACACTTGGCTTCCCCCAAGTGGGACACAGGCCCAGCCACCATCCTGGGATGACACCCCACCAAATCACAGCCAATGCTACCAAGACCCCATGGCACAAAATGTGGCCCACAGCCCAGCCTAGCCCAGCCCAGCCCAGAAATGGTCACTGTGGGCACTGGGTAATGACATCACATAGCAACACCCGGCTTCCTCTCCCTAGCTACTAGCCTCCTTGGAGTTTCTTCAGCCCAGCAACCTGACTTGCTTTATGGCCAGGTGCAAACATTTTACAGTTTAACCAAATGTTTGTGAAATATTTTCATGTGCCTCATCTCATTTGATGCTCACAGAAGTCCTGGAGTAGCTAGATAGAGACTCGGTGGAATTCTATTTTCTTTTCATTAGCTGGAAAATGGAGATTTAGAAAAGTTTAGAAACTTGACCCAACTGAAAAAGAAGTAAGAAAATGGTGGAACTTGAAAATGACTAAAGTTTTCTCACGCACAGAAAAAGAGTCAAACACTGCTACAGTTAAATATTTTACCCTTTGCTCTCCCTGCATGATCTACAAATAAATAATCAGCCTCCATGTTGATATTTACTGCTGTGTTGGCTGACAATTTACCCTAAAAAAAAGTGGGGATGCTTCCACTGGGCTGGAAAAAAGTTTTAGCTAAATTCAGAAAAGCAGGTCTAAAATAAGCAAGTTTTATTATATATATATATATATATATATATATATATATATATATATATGGCTAATTTAACTCACGCATGCACGATACATATAAAGCTCTCGCTGGCGCCAATTGCACATGTGTGTTTCAATCTGTCATTGTCGATCGTGAATTTGGTTGATACTTCTATTATAGAGAAAGGGCAAATAGCGATATTAAAATATTTCTTCTAATTAATTTCCTTTCAAAGTGCATGAATCTTTGCACCAGGACACTAGTTTTCAAATAACAATATTGAAGCCACAGTAGGAGTTTTCAAGTCTCCTGCAATGGAAATGTATTTTATTTTATTATTTAAGGTATTACAAATAGTACTACATATGTTTCCTCCCCCCCCCCCCCATTGACCAAATGTATTTTTAAAAACTGGATGATGTATCTTTACTCAAAAAGCCTCTGAGGGTGAATTATTTCCATTCCCATAATAAAGTTTGTATGTTTTTAAAATGTTTCTGTTTGACACTCTTCCCCCCTACAGTGAAGAGTTGCTTATATATTACATTAATAACATAAGAATGCATTTGGATTTTGCCAGAAAATTCCAAGATTTCCAAAGCATGATACCTTTACTAGTAAGTCCTACTAAACTTTTCAAAATATATTTTAAGAGTCAATGAAGTAATGGAAATCTTAATCAATGTTTGGTTGTCCTGTTTCTCAATACCACTGATACCTTTTAGTTTGTGGGGGTTTTTTGTTTGTTTGTTTTTTAAATATATTTTTATTGATTTTTTACAGAGAGGAAGGAAGAGGGATAAAGAGTTAGAAACATCGATGAGAGAGAAACATCGATCAGCTGCCTCCTGCACACCCCCCACTGGGGATGTGTCCGCAACCAAGGTTACGTGCCCTTGACCAGAATCGAACCTGGGACGTTTCAGTCTGCAGGCCGATGCTCTATCCACTGAGCAAAACCAGTCAGGGCTAGTTTGTGTGTTTTTTTAAAAAATCAAATTTAAAATATTGGATTAATTTTCTCTTATTGAAATAAGAAAATGTTAGGTTTTTTATCACTTTAAAGTTAGTTTTTGCAAACATTACATATTCTGACCTGTTGCTTGCAGCTAGAGATTTACAAAAGGAATATTTGATCCATTTCCAGGAAGTCAAGCCACTTTTCCTAATGAATTCAAGGGAGAGGAAGACAAGACAACAATGTAATTTAAAAATTAGATTAACCTTTCCTTACATGACATATTTTCTTGGCTTTAATATGCAGAAGCTGAAAGTTTGAGGTGCAAGTTAACAATTTGGAGCTTGAAAATAATTCATGTATTCTGAGCCAGGGATGAAGACCTCATTTATGTTAAAAATAATGATGGAATGGAATAGGCAGGATCAAGAGTGAAAGTGCACTAAAGTGGTTTTAAATTGCAGTGAAGGCAATGGAAATAAGGGAAGTGGATTGACTCAATGCATCCCAAGATGTATCCAATCTTTCATCAAGTTCTATTGTTTCTGAGTCTAACAGGAGAAACACCAGGACTTGGGTTTAAGCAGTTGGGTGCATTGTAGTGTCATTTGTTGAGGGGGGGAAAGATTGAAGGGATAGGGTGCTATGAACTGAATTGTGTTTCCCAAATTCATATGTCAAAGCTCTAACCCCCTATGACTGTATTTGGAGATAAGGCCTTGTGAGGATGTGATAAAAGTTAAATGAGGCTATAAGGGAGGAGTCTAATACAACAGGACTAGATCCCTTATAAGAAGAGGAAGAGAGCCCTAACCAGTTTGGCTTAGTGGATAGAGCGTCGGCCTGCAGACTGAAGGGTGCCAGGTTCGATTCCGGTCAAGGGCATGTACCTTGGTTGCGGGCACATCCCCAGTAGGGGGTGTGCAGGAGGCAGCTGATTGATATTTCTCTCTCATCAATGTTTCTACTCTTTATCCCTCGGAAGAGAGACCAAAATTCTCTCTCTTTGCTATGTGAAGACACAATAAGTAGGTGGCATCTGCAAGCCAGGAAGAGACTTCATTAGAAACCGAATTGTCTGAACCTTGATCTTAGACTTCTAGCCTCCCAAAGTCTGAGAAATAAATTTCTGTGTATTTTGTTAGAGCAGCCCAAGCTAAGACATAAGGACTTTGAAGAATGTCTGTAGATTGAGATGCAGGTGAGCTAATTGGTATAATGGGTTAAGAGCTTAGAGTGAGGTCTAAGCCACAGGACAAAATATAGACATCATTAGCATTTCATTTTTTAAAATATATTTTTATTGATTTCAGAGAGGAAGAGAGAGGGAGAGAAAGAGAGAAACATCAATGATGAGAATCATTGATCCGTTGCTTCCTGCATACCCCTTACTGGAGATCAAGCCCAAAACCTGGGCATGTGTCCTGACCAGGAATCAAACCATGACCTTCTGGTTCATAGGTCAATGATCAACAATTGAGCCACACTAGCCAGACATCATTAACATTTAAAAGTTATTTGAAGTCAAAGATATAAATAAGATAATCTAAAACAAATGTACAGCTAAATAAAAGGGCAAAAATCAAATCTTGATTTCCCCCTACAAATAGAGTTTGGTGTAGGAGGAGTAGCTAGCAGAATAAACTTAGAAAGAGTAGCCAGAGAGCTAACAGATTTGTTATCAGAATTTTGTGGTTTTAGGGAAGCAAAGAGAAGAAAGTATTAAAGAAAAAGAGTGCTAGGTAATTATGTTGACTATTGTTAAGAGGTTAAATAAGAGGAAGATAATGAAGAAGCCTCCATTGTATTTATCAATAGGAAAGACATTGGCAACCATTGGGAGAACAGTTTTGGTATAATGGTATGGTAACAACCATATTGAGTGAATCAAGGGTAAAGAAGTAGAGGTATCTTTCATAGACGCTGTGTGTGTGTGTGTGTGTGTGTGTGTGTGTGTGTGTGTGTGTGTGATTTAACTGTGACAGGAAGCAAACTAATAGGAGGGTAATTGAATCTAATGTGTGTTAATGACTCCCCTGGGTTGGATCAGGTCTAGAATGAGTCACATTAGTTGCTCCTTTAGCAATGAACATGCCTAGTATCCTAGAAATTGTATCATAAAGTCTTTCACTATCATCTCTTATGGCAAAATTGTTTTTGACATTTATTTTGGGGTTAGGTTTTCAAGAACGCACCTCTAGTCTATTAATTTTTTTAAATCCTCACCTGAGTATGTGTTTCTGTAGATCCCAGAGAGAGAAAAAGGGAGAGAGAGAGAAACATCAATAGGAAGCTTCCTGTACATGCCCTCACTGGGATGGAGCCTGCAACCTAGGTAGGTGCCCTGACCAGGAATCAAACCCACAATCTTTTGGTGCATGGGGACAATACTCCAACCTACTGAGCCACCCAGCCAGGGCCCATCTGATCTTGGCCCATTTTCAATGAATTCTTCTGAATTCTTCCTGCATACCTGACCTCCATGATGACAATTTGACTTCCTGGATCATATTCCATTACCAGGTGTTTGGAGCTCATTTGGCCACCTGTTTTTCCATTATGGCATGTAGGACACCTAGGGCCTACACCAGGGGTGGGCAAACTTTTTGACTCGAGGGCCCAATGGGTCTTAACTGGACCAGAGGCCGGACAAAAGCATGGATGGAGTGTTTGTGTGAACTAATATTAATTCCAAAGTAAACATCATTACATAAAAGGGTACGGTCTTTTTTTTTTTTTTTTTGGTTTTATTCATTTCAAACGGGCCGGATCCCGCCCGGGGGCCGTAGTGTGCCACGGCTGGCCTACACCCATAATGAATTAAGAGTTCAAGTCCTGTGCAATGAGAGATTTGTGTTTAATGACCTATTTCACCACCTAATAGCTATGAATCCTTGAGCATATTTAGTTCTCTAAGCCTAGTATCTTTCCCTGTAAGGTTACTGTGAGTACTAAATTAAAGAGTGTGAAACATCTACCTAGGATAGAGAAAGTTCTGAATTAATGGAGGCTACAATTATTATATCCAACAGTGGCTTAAAGAAATTATTTAGCTGGCTTCATTTTCCTTCTCAGTTTTGTGATATAATTTGTGTTCTTAACTCTGCTGAAGTCTAAATAATTAAAAATATGATTTTAAAAACTGTATCACTTCATTTTAGAAATTAATAATTTTAAGGATTCTGTAATACTATTAAAAATGTTAGTCTGCCCAAAGTTGTGTTTAATTGAAAATATTATGATTGTTTTGTGGTTTAACTCTAATTTGCAAGTAGGAGAAGAAAGTCTTTATAACTGGCGCATTGGCCATTCAATAGCTTATTCCATGTGGCATTTCTGGGCTCTAGCGGAATCACATTCTCTAAAGTGTGGGGAAGAGCACTGACGAAAGACGAGTAAGTGATGTGATCCAGGCCTCCCTGACAGTCAGAAACAGATGTCAGGTTGTACCACTGCACTCTTCTCTCGGGGTCTCCTTCACTCTAGCACCAATTAAATGTCAGGCAACAGAAAGATAATGCAACCATATCTGTACTTTTTTAATTTTTACCTTTGTAATGCTAAATTTTCTACTAGCCACCCAGTAGAAATAATTCATTTTAGTCACTATTTTATTAACTAGTTTTTATCAGCTTTATTGATATCTAATTGACATATTTTACAATTAACCAATTTAAACTGTACAATTCAATGATTTTTGGTATATTTACAGAGTTGTGCAATGATCACCATAATCAATTATAAAACATTTTCATTATCCCCAAAAAGAAACCATGTATGAGTTAGCAGTCACATTTTAATTCCCCCAGTTTCTCACTCCAGCCCTAGGCAACCATGAATCTACTTTCTCCATGCATAATTGTGGGCATTCTGAACAGTCTCTTCTGCTGTCAATTATGATATATAGACGGTATATAGTCTTTTGAGTATGGCAACTTTCATTGAGGGTTTCTGCTAAAACCCTCCCCTAAGATTTCTGCCTGCAAGAAAGGGATAGAAGCCTCAAGATAAATGATACATCTCCTGCTCTCCCTCTGGAAACACCCCCATCATTCCCTCCCCCCTCTTCTCCCCCCACTGGCAACACCATGCATTTGAGCACCATGCATTTGAGATTCATGAGTGTTGTAATGAGTATCAGTGGTTCATTTCTTTTTATTCCACTGTATGAATACATCACAGTTATTCACTTGCCGATGGACTTTTGGATTATTTCCAGTTGGGTGGTTATGAATACAGTTGCTATAGTCATTCTCATGCTGTTTTTGATGTGAACGTAAGGTTTCAGTTTTCTTAAGTAAATGCCAAGAGGCAGGATTGGTGGACAATAAGGAAAGTGTCATATTTAACTTCATAAGAAATTTTCCAACTATTTCCTAAAATAACTACACCTGTTACATTCCCACCAGCAGTTCATGAGCGTTGCAGTTGCTTTGCTTTGTTGTGAGGACTTGGTATGGTCGTTTTGTTCATTTGTTTGCCAGTCTAAAAGGTGTGTGGTAGTGTAGCTACATTTAAAAAATTAAAGGTGGAATTTTAATAATATTTTATTTAATCTAATGTATCAAAAATTAACACTCCAACTTGTAATAGATATAAAATTATTAATGTAATTACATTATTAATAGTATTTTTAGCCCAAATTTGGGAATCGTGTGTGTATTTTACACTTATAGCACATCTCCATGCAAATGCCAAATATTCACATTTTAAGTAGAGTTCTGTGAAATAAGATTGAATTTAATTGAAAATATTTTATACTGCTTCAGTTTTAAATTTAAGTTTAAGTACATTAAAATTAAATAAAATAAAAATTCAATCCCTCAGGTGCAGTAACTACATTTCAAGTGCCCAACTGTGATGAGGCAGGCCAGTAAGCCAGGACAAGTGGAGTAGGGAAACAGACAGAGAGCTGAGCAAACCGGCAAAGCAACTTACAGCAAATATGGAAAGTCACCTCCCTAGAGATAACATTGAGCCTCAGTTGTATTTCAGCTCCAGGTCCAGAAAAGCAGAAAAACCAGGTGGACAACACCAGGACCAGCTGCAATGACTAAGGATTCCCTGCCCTGACCCTGACCAATCAGTGGAGACCATGACCCTGAAGGAGCACACCTAGAAAACTGATGAATAATCTGCCAAAACCCTTCCCTGAGATTTCTGCCTGCAAGAAAGAGATAGAAGCTTCAAGATAAATGATACATCTCCTGCTCTCCCTCTGTAAACACCCCCCTACCATTCCCTCCCTCCACTCCTCCCCCCACAGGCAGGCATCTCCAAAACCCTAAAGGGGCCCTAAGAGACTTGCAATCTAGGAGAGCAATTGGGAAGCAAGCGGACTCCTCCAGGCTAAACCCCTGAAACCTGATTACCAAAGAACCCCCTTTTTATCTGATTTACCAAAAGAGCTAAGGAAAGTGAACTAAGGCTCACCGGAGCTTCCGTCTAAGGATGAGGACCTATAATAGATCTAACTGGATACGAGGCATTAAAAGCATGGTCTTCATAAGTCAGG
>NW_005871296.1:625039-650925 GCF_000147115.1 Myotis lucifugus | reverse complement strand
AAATATTCCCAAATTTTCAGCTGTGTTACTGGGAGATCTGGAATGAAGAGTGAGTGTATATTGTGAATTTTTTACCACGTTTCTCTGACTATTTTAGTGTTATGTGCACTTAATTTTAATTTAAATAAAATTCCATTCCTCAGGAGCGAGTATCATCATTCAAGTGCCCAACTGTGAGAGCAGCAGCCAGTAGCCCAGGACAAGTGGAATAGGGAAACAGACAGAGAGCTGAGCAAACTGGCAGAGCAATTGACAGCTGATACAGAAAGTCACCTCCCTAGAGATAACATTAGGCCTCAGTTTTATTTCAGCTCCAGGTCCAGAAAAGCAGAAAAACCGGGTGGGCAACACCAGGACCAGCTGCAATGACTAAGGACCCCCTGCCCTGACACTGACCAATCAGTGGAGACCATGACCCTGAAGGAGCACACTTAGAAAATTGATGCATGTTCTGCTAAAACCATCCCCTAAGACCTCCCCTAAGATCTCCCCTAAGATTTCTGCCTGTAAGAAAAAGATAGAAGCTTCAAGATAAATGGTACATCTCCTGCTCTCCCTCTGGGGAGCACCCCCGCCCCACCATGCCCTTTTCCCACTTTTCCCCCATAGGCAGGCATCTCCTAAACCCTAAAGGGCCCTAAGAAACTTGCAACCAGGGGAGAAATGGGCAGAAGCAGCTCCTCTCAGGCTAACCCCTGAACCTGTTACCAAGAACCCCTTTTCTCTGATTTCCCAGAGAGCTAAGGCAGCTGAACCTAGGCTCTCCTGTTGCTTCTTCTATGCTAAGCCCTTTATTGTTTTACTGTTTCCAGCTTTAAAACACATTCCTTCATAGTCACCTGGATTCATGGTGTGAAATTTTTCCTACACAAAGTCAAGAACCCACACACTACCAGTAGGCAGGCCCTAAGCAGACCCGCCAAGGGCCAGGTCCCCAGTATAGTTAATGTGACTGATGGTTACTGTATTTGACAGCAGAGGCAGAGATATTCCCCACTTACTCCCACCCTCAGCACATGATTGTCTTCCAATCTCTGAACCACAGGAATATAGACTTGCTCAAGACTAAACCATTGTGGTAACCTCATTGTGGCAAAGAAACTTGGAGTCAGTCAAGGAGAGTGAAAAATTAAAACCATTATTAAAAAATAATTAAATAAATACTTTATTTATTTGTTTGTTTGTTTGTTTAATCCTCACCTGAGGATATTTTTTCCATTGCTTTTTAGAGAGAGTAGGAGGGAGACAGAGAGAAACATTGATGTGTAGAGAGACACATTGATTGGTTGCCTCCCACACACACCCTGACAGAAGAAGCCAGGGATCTAACCTGCAATCATGCTCCTGACAGGAAATAGAACTTGAGACTCTTGGGTACTGGGACCAACACTCTAACCACTTAAAACACCTGCCAGCGCTAAATAAATGCTTTAAAACATGTAAACACTGAGTACTATGGAATCACCAAAAAGGGGCACTTAACTCAACATGGAGACATTAAATATGGTTTAGTCTGTCTCCCTAACTGTGAGAAAATAAATTTCTGTAGTTTAAGCCACCTAGTCTGTGGTATTCTGTTATGACAACAATGAGCTAAGACAACCACTAATCAAATCTTCTTTTCCTTGACTAGAGCCACAAATTGGATAGAACACATGTGGATCAGACCAATGTTGCTGGCTGCTGCCTGACACATCCTAATTGCAGAGGTACAGCACTGAAGTGGTCCTACGATTGGAACCAAGTCATCTTGAAGGTCAATTTCTGAATCACGCATTCTGGTTTTGTCCGGATGGTGCTCTTCTTAAAGAAAAAAAAAAAGAGAGAGAGAGAGAGAGAGAGAGAGAGAGAGAGATGCTTAATCAGATAAAGTCATAGTTATTCAGTCCAAAACTATGTTCCAGAAAAAGGTAGGAGTTGGAAGAAGAGTGTAAAAGAACCAGTGGCAAATTGCTATGACTTAGTTCAAGCTAAAGCCTACCTCTTTTGGAAGTGGAAAAGGCATGTGTTTCTTTTATGTGTGCTTTGTATACCAAGCACCATACTAAGTGGAAGGTTCACAAAATAAATAAGATATATTCCCTCTGTTTAAATAAGTTCAGGTTTATGCACATAATAGAATATCATAGAGTTATTTAAAATAATGTATTGATATGGGATAATGTTCATGATACTGTTAAGTATATTAAAAAGTAAGCTTTTGGCCAATTTGTATACTATTTCAAATAGAACTTGCATGTATATATGTATAACCCATGGGCACAGACAATAAGGTGGTGAAGGCCTGGGGTGAAGGGTCGGGTCAGGGGGGAGGCTAGAAGGGTTCAGTGGGGGAAATAGGGAGACATATGTAATACTTTCAACAATCAAGATTTAAAAAATAAGAACTTAAATATTATAAATATAAATGCATATACATAGAAAATTGCTGGTAGCATACACATTAGTCTGTTACTGATGACATCAGAGAGTAGAACTGGGGCTGGGGGTAGGGAGGAGAGAGAGATTTAATTTCACTAAGTACAGTTTGTAGTTGGTCCATGAGAAGTTAATGAATTCAGAGCCTAGTTATGGAAGAGGTGAGTAAAAATAAGAGCAATAAAGCACTCTAAGTGCCAAAACTAAAATATGCATATGGTTAAGCAAGGATATAAAGAGGGGGGTGTCTAATTTTATATGGAATGGTCAGGAATGACTTAAGGAGGATTATGCAGAAATTAAGTTTTTAAAGCTGTTAGATAAAAAAACAATAGAGCTAGGTAGCCAAACACCAAGGATAGAGAAATAGAGCTATGAAACATCATGGAATGTTTGAGAATCTGCAAGTGGTCCTCTATACCCATTCCAGTTAGCTGAATAGCTGGGAGACAATGCAGGAGGCATGGCCATGGATGAAATTGATGAAGGAGGTAATAATAAGCATATCCAAAATGTAATAAACCATGTTGAGTGTTAATAGTGTGCTAAGAGCTTGATCATTACAGAGGACGGTGAAGAAAGAGAGACCAACTTTCAGTCAAGGTTGAGTGGGCAACATTATCCAATAGTACATAAAGGATCAGCCATGCAGGACTGGAAAGAGTTCTTACTTGGAATATTATGAGGTGACCGGTTACTCTCTCCCAATGTGTGGTGAGTTGAAGGACAGGCATTGTGGCCAGTGGTAGTAAAGGATGGGACTGCAGGTGTTTGATTGCCTGGGGAGCGCAGGTGTCAGGTAGCATGAGCTGCAAAGTGAGATGATTTAGATTGCCTTTGCCCCACACTTGGGCTGAAAGTTGCTTAGTCATCCTTCTGGAAAGGACCCAGATGGTGGGGAGGCCAGAGCGGCTCAGGTAAGACAGTTCTCTTTTGAAAGTTTATAGATCATTTATAGCTTCTCCCCCTGAGGATATGTTTGGAATGGACATCTGAACATATTCATGTCTGGTCCTATCCAGGGCTATTATTCCCTGTAAATGGCTTCTTGTGCCTTAATTCAAAGGTCTCAGTAAATTCACTCTTGATTTAAAGGTTAAGAAGTAGGTTTTGTTCAGTACCCTGACTTAACAACCTATGAAACATTCCTTAGCTAAACTTGTTAAAGGGACATTGTGATGAATATTAAAATACCTTAGCAGAACAAAAGTTGTCTGGAAATACAAAAAAAAAAGGTATCAGGCTCATTTGGACTCAAATCTGACCTTTGCCACTTAGCTAGGTTCCTGGGCTGTTTCATGACTCCTCTGCTCTCCCACAAATTGGGGAAGTGCAGGAACTACCTCCTGAGTTTTGTTCAGAGGTTCAGTTGTGATTACTTAGCATAATGTCATGCAAAAAGAATGAAGCTTAAAAACAGCTATATTCCATTATTACTGTTTTAATAATTTATCACTTCATAATTTTATCTGACAAGTTTTGCTCTCACATGAACTCAATATAACTGTCTTCAGGTGCCTGGCTAAAGGAGACCCCAGGTTTTATTAAACATTACAAATGATAAGCCATCTGTGATACTTTGGTCTATAAGACATGTTTTTTTAAAGGCTAATAACAAAATACTAACTGTATATATAAAATCTATTTTCTGTGACTCTAGACACAAAACATAGTGAATTTATGTATTACTTACTGCACACTTTGAATGTATTTGAAATATCCCTCTGTGGTGATTTGTGGATAGCATACTATAGTAGAAAACGTGACTTTTATTTTGGAGTTGTATAGGTCCAGATCTGATTCCTGGAATTTCTATTTACCACTACTATACAAGCTAAGACACATTGAGTACTTACTATATGCTAGTGCATTTCTAATTACATTCTTATAATACATCCTGGAAATAAGTACTAGTGATTCCATTTTATGCATGAGAAAAGCGAGGGAGGCATTTCACAGGTAGGGAGAAGAGCTAGGATATGAATTCAGTTCTGTGACACTACAAACCCCACACTCTTTACCCAAAACTATATATTGTCAGTAAAATGAGGCTAAAAAAACTTTCTTTGCTGAGTTATTATGAAAGTGGGGTGATAATGTACGTAATTTCACATGATAAACTCTGTAAATGTTAGTGATTTTTAAATGATCATTTCTGTGAACCACAGTGATTTAAAATGAAAAATAACCTGATATTTTGGAATGTATAATATACTTATAGATGTCTAAAGATACCTGGCAATATAATGCATTGTGTGGACAGGATCAGTACTAAGAGTGTCATATATACTGAAGCATTTTCAATAAGGAGAAGAGACGGGAGCATCCATTTAGGTACTGACAAATAGTGGGCAGGTCTAATGTTTGAATTACTATCTGATGGCCCATCTTACCCAATGTTCACATTGTGTGAAAGAGGGATGACCCAACAGTTCCACTAGAAATTTTAATCAGCTTAATAGGACATTTCTGAGTATTCTTTAAAAAATGCATTTTTTTATTCAAGAAAATCAAAATGTGCTCACAATATTTTCTTAAACTCCTCAGTACTCCTTACATGACCTTTTTTATTCTTCATGTTTTCCCTTATCACACCAAATGAGATGCAATTTGCTACACATTTAAAATGACAAGTGACTATTAGCCTTGCAGTGTTTGTTTGACTCCAGAAATAGATAAGAAATAACTAAATTAATGTATTTTACTTCATACCAAAAGAGTTCAAAGAACCGTGATGATTAATAAACCTTCCCCAAATCCTCTAAAGCCCTTATGTTCAATTAATGCTAAATTATCAAGACTAACAGAGGCGCAGGATGCTGATGGAACCTGCTATCTCCTCTGCCTCATTGATGGGTCCAGTCCCTGGAGAGCTGGCCTCTCATCCAATAACAAGCCCTCCCATTTAGAACCGGATCCTTTTCATCTTAGCACTACTGCTCCGTGCTTCCCATATGTTCCCCACAAGCCAAATAAAGAAAAACACACACCTTATATGTTCATGTCTTGTAGGGAGCAGCTATAGGGTTAAACCTCAGACTGACCTGTTGGCAAAGCCACAAACAGTCCTTTTAGCATAATTAGGCTTGACCTTATGACACTCCCTAGATCTTATCTGGGAAGCTGATGGGATGAGGGAGATGTAGCAAGTGCTGCCAAAACAAGTGAAACTCACAAGAACATTGTAACTATGGTGACCACTACCTTGTTTACCTCTGGCTATAAAATAAAGGCTCAGCTTGCCTCTAGATCTCTCTCTGTGGCCTCAGCCAGGCACAGGAAGATCCACCTAGACCAGCGGTTCTCAACCTGTGAGTCAACCTTGGACGGCTTAGGGGTAGAACGACCCTTTCACAGGGGTCACCTAAGACCATCGGAAAACACATATATAATTACATATTGTTTTTGTGATTAATCACTATGCTTTAATTATGTTCAATTTGTAACAATGAAAATACATCCTGCATATCAGGTATTTACATTATGATTCATAACAGTAGCAAAATTAAAGTTATGAAGTAGCAACAAAAATAATTTTATGGTTGAGGGTCACCACAACATGAGGAACTGTATTAAAGGGTCGTGGCATTAGGAAGGTTGAGAACCACTGACCTAGACCCAGCTTATTCTCTTTGTCTGTCATTTCTTCATCCATTCGTCGCCCTCACTCAGGCTTTCGAACCCTTGGCTGAGCTGGCTCGGTACAATGTCTTACTCAAGGAGCAAAAATAAGCCCAGCTTCAACTGCTGTATCACTTTGGATTTAATGTACTCTATCAATCAAAGATGGGAGTCCTCTTACCATGCTCATAGTATTTGAATAGAGAGTTAGAACATCCAATTAAAAGTCATGCCAGCCTGGCTAGTGTGGCTCAGGAGGTTGGACCATTGTCCCATGCCCTGGAAGGTCGTAGGCTCCATTTCAGGTCAGGGCCCAGGTGTCAAGTTCAATCCCCAGTCAGGGTGTGAGTGGAAGGTAACTGATGGATGTATCTCTCTCACGTCAATGTCTCTTTCTTTCTCTTCCTCCCTCCCTAAAATCAATAAAAAATAAAATAAAAATTATGACAAAGGACTCTTATATTGAGTTTATTGGGAAATTTATTGGGATGACATTGGTTCACAAAAGTGAACAGTGTTTAAATGTACAACTCAACAAAACTGCTGTGCATTTTGTCGTGCACCCATTGCCCAAATCAGTCTCTTTCCCTCCCCATTTGTCCCCTTTTGCCCACCTCTACCTCTCCCCACCCCCTTTATCTCTGGTTATCACCACACTGTTGTCTGTGTCTATGTGTTATGTATATATGTGGGTTTTTGTTTTTTTGCTTAATCCCTTCCCTTCTTTTATCCAGCTCCTCAACCCCCCTCCCTAAGGCAGCTGTCAGTCTGTTCCATGTACCCATGCCTCTGGTTCTACTTTGATCATCAGTTTGGGGAGTATTAGGCTAAGTGAAATATGCCAGTCAGGCAAAGACAAATACCATATGACTTCACTTATATGTGTTTGCCTTTTCCTAGAGTGCTTTATTTTATAGTCCCCTATCATCTCTGCCAGAAATCAGCACTGCAAACCTATTTCTCATCTGTAATGAATTGAAATAGCCAAAGTCAGCTCTTTTTAATTGAAATTTTGCTTCTCTTATTAGATATAACTATGTATTTTGGAAAATCAGCCAAAATATTAAATATTTTTATAACACATTATAAACCATCTTAGTGTTTTCTCTCCTTTCTCCCTTCCCCTTCCTTCCTTCCTAACTTTCCCCTTTCCCCCTCTTTCCTTTCTTCTCTATTTTTCCTTTTCTCCCCTCTCTTTGCTTCTGTTTCTTCCTTTTTATCCTTTCTGCCCTCCTGTGTTCTTAGCAACATCTTACGTATGGTAAGCCAGGTGCTACGTAGACACATATAAATGATCAGGCAAGACTTGGCCATGAAGGTACTCTTAATCCAACAGACCAGCTGATCATTCAGCTCACTCAGTAAAAGCTAATCAAGAAAACTTTGAAATAATGTTTTTAAAGTACTGGATACATCTTTGATTTATTGCTTTCAGACAATGAAGAATATAAAGACTATTTCAAGGCATTTCTTAATTCTAAAGTGGATTTGTGCCCATATTTCAGGACGCAGCATGTCTTTAAAGTCACAGTTTTCTTCAATCTTAGTCCCTCACAAAGCTTTTGTTAGACAGTGAATTACCTGAATCAGGGAGAGACTGTTATTTCTCTATTATTTTCATAGGGAAGACGCTAACATTGAAATGCTGTATTTTTCTCCATTCAACCGATGCTTCAAGGAGTGTTCACCTACTTCTTTCTGCATCCCTAGTACTGCAGGTTGTGATTTCATCAGGACAACATTGCAAGGTGCTCTCGTCAGTGAAATTCAGGGGAAATGAGCTAAACATGAGATGCGGCTGGTTTGCCAGGGCCAATCTTCCACTCACAAAATCTAAGTGCTACTTGTCTTTGTAATTGCAAGTGTAGGGATGCATCTTTCCTCATCTAGAATTACTCATATAATATTAGGTCATTACCGAGCTGGTCTTCCATGTTCACTGTGTAGTTTTCTGTATAATGACTTGAGGGGTGGGTAAAATAGGAAATAAATTTTGGATTGCTCTTGATTCAGATAAAGGGCATAGAGTGCTGCAATGTTACTGTTCTTTTTGCAAAAACCAGTAAACTATTTGGTATAATTTTTTAAATGCACATTTCGTTTAAATATGAATAAGTTGTTAGATTTTGACCATTAATTTGGTTTTCATTTTTCCTAATGCTAAGCAGATTTCACAGGTCAACACAGTATAATTGGCAAGGGGATAAATGTCAAATGGAAGGATGAAGCAATGAAGTCTTTTCAGAAAGACAAGCCAACAGTGAGGGTAGAAATCCACCTCCTTTATATGTATTTGAGATATGTACTAGTAATCACAGACATGTAAAAAAAAAAACCCAGTACTTTCATGATGGGAAATTATCTTTCTGTTTCTTTGTTTTTTCTTCCTCTGATGAAGCTGGGGTTGCATATGGTTTCTCATAAAAGTAATACAGCTAGCTTTTCTTCAGATGGCTTAACAATGGTTAAAAGTCTTTCTTTAAAAAAGAGATAAAAACAAAGTAAAATAAAAACAAGAAGCAATCTACAAAAGTTTAACACAGACTCAATCAAGAGGACTCTGGCCTTTTTTTTACCTCGGGAAAAAAATTTGAGTTTAGTTTGATAGATTTAAGACAAATGATAAAATAATTTCTAATTAAGCTAGGGTAAGTCCAATTAATTAAGCAACCCTGATGTTACCTGTATTTGTGAGCAACCTTGATGATATCTGTATACATAGGCTAAGAGGCTTCCAAATATTGGCATTTTAAAAATATATATTATAAAGTTCGGGTTGTTTTAATTAAATTTTAATTGCATAAAATGGTAATTACAATACCATTTGTAAGACTCGGTTTCTTAAAATTTCGAAGACATCAATTGCTAGACATCAATTGATAGAAATCAATTGATTTCGAAGACATCAATTACTATTTTATGAGCCACTAAGAAAGACAAAAACTCTGCAAAATTAAATATGGCACAACGCATTAAAGGAAATTTTGTGTGATGCATGAATTGTTCACACAAGCCTCTTATTGCTTGGAAATTGCTTTCCTCTATTCCGTGGATCTTGGTAAATTCTCTTGACTTTGTGTTGCCTAGTGTATGTCAGGCAATTCTTTTGCGTGTTTCTCACAAACAGAATGCAGCACTTTCACATACTTATGAATATCCTCTTTTCTTTGATCCTATAAAACACGTGGTTGTTTTGCAAGAAAAAATGAGGCTGTGGTCATTCTCCCAACAATGAGTATTTGCTTCATTCTCTTCTTTCCCTGTGTTATTTTGAATAAAGAGAAGCTTTCCTTTTAATACTGAAACATCATGAAATATTTTAATACATTTTAAATAGCAATGAAACTCAACAAGGGAGTACTGACTACGCTTGTATGCATAGCTATGGCCCAGTTCATGCTTGTAAGAAATGAGAAGGATGCATGACCGCTGCCACATCAAAACAACTGTAGGCACCCGAGAGTTTAAAGTGCATCCTTACTTTAGAGATTTAAACAACGTACTCCAAGAAAAAGTGTCAGAATAACTAAAAACTACTTCTTTACTTTCTACGAGTTAAATATTTCCATAAGAAAAATACATACATGCCATAAACATATTAATAAGCACGTGGGGAGCTTTGATGTACACAGAGATCACAACAAAGCTGCTAGGGAGTTGAGTGCTGAAAAGCAAAGTGAACAAATTCTAAAACACTCCTTTAAACGTAAATCCATACAGATACGCCAATAGAAAAGACCAGCGACGTCTAGAAAAGAGTTTCTATCCTTCGTTAAAAATATTGGAATAACAAAATTAGGATGGAGAGAAAGCAACTGCGGGAAGTAGTGTGGAAAAGCAGTGATTACTTATAGGGAATAAGCGAGAGGAGCACGTCCAGTCATCACAGTCGCCTGAAAAGCACAGTCCAGGTCAGGGGTCAGCAAACGTTTTCTCTAAAAGGCCAGGTGGTAAATATTTTAGGCTTTGTTGGCTACATGCATTCTCTGTCACATATTCTCCTTTGTTTTATTTTTGACCACTTATTAAAAGCACAAAAAAAACATTCTTAGCTCAGGGCCCTGTCAGCAGAGATCGTGGGCGAGATTTGGCTCTCTGGCCTCAGATTGCAGACCTGGGCGGGGTCTAAAACAGATAGCCACCCCCAGAGTGTCTGACTCAGAAGGTCTGGGGTAGAACTGAATCATTTGCATTTCGAACAGGTTCCTAGTTGCTGCTGATGCTGCAGATCCAGGAACCACAGGTGGAAAATCACTAGCGGTAATAGACTTGGATTAAAATCCCCAGCCTTCCACTCACCAGCTAGGAGAACGGACGGCTTACTGAACTCCATTAAAATCTTAGCTTCCTGAGGTAGAGTAGACAGGGAGAGAGCCTTCTTTTCTGAGCTCCTAAGAAGTTTAAATAAGATAATATTTGCAGAGCACTTAGCACAGTGCTTCCAGTGTGATTGCTACATAAATGTCAAGCATTGCTTGTCAAACCAGATGGAAAAACTTTTTGAGGAACCCAAAATGGAATAAAAAACATGATAGTCCTTCTCCGCACATCAGTTATTTGAGGCAAGGAAAAACATCAGTGGGAAGGTTAAAAAGGAGGATAAAAGGAAAGTAGCAGTGTGGGCAACACTGAAAAGGATATCGGATTCCTTCCCATGTGAACAGCCGGCATTTTCTGAGGATAAATTCAGGGAATAAATGGCTAGATTTGTTGCAGTCCATGAGCAAAACTTGGATAAGGTGCATGCATGGCAGACTGTTCGGGAGGTGAAACATCTGGGAGGTTCTTCTGCAGTAGAAACGCGGGACCCCTTTCTCTGACAGCACACACACAATTAAGCAGCTGCTGCTGCTGCTGTTTCTTTGCCTAATGTTCCAGCCGCTCCAGCAATCTCTGCTACCTGCTGCAGCTGTCAGGTAGTTGGAATGCGCCCTGGGGTTCTGTCTGAGGTTCACTCCTGCTGTGCAGTTAATGCCAGTAGAGAAGTAAACAGCGTGGCTATCAAAGGCCCCTTGGAAGATGATCCATCTCTACCAAGACACAGATCAAAAGAGTGAGCTTCCCACATTAAGGAGCTGGCCTCTTCTCTAGGGTGTCTGGTACATAAGATGTTCTGACCACAATCAGAGAATGAACACAATTATCCCAGCATCCAGTGAATGGTACCCGCTTGGCAGATCAATTTTAGAAGCATGGCAAAGCCAGTGAATCCATCCTTTTTGCTTTAGGCTGCTTCTATCGCAGGAGCGCATAGTCAAAGGCAAGCTTTCTCTCAGCTAAACCTGTGGTCCGCAAACTGCGGCTCGCGAGCTACATGCGGCTCTTTGGCCCTTTGAGTGTTGTTCTTCCTAAGCCTTAGGAGTACCCTAATTAAGTTAATAACAATGTACCTACCTATATAGTTTAAGCTTAAAAAATTTGGCTCTCAAAAGAAATTTCAATCGTTGTACTGTTGATATTTGGCTCTGTTGACTAATGAGTTTGCCGACCACTGAGCTAGACAATGACCTGGGGGTAAAGGACTACACACTGGGTCCAGTAAGGCCTGGACGTGTTTTAGGCATCTACAGAAGATCTTGGCAAATTATTGAACTTCTGTAAACACCAGTTTTCTATGTGATTTCTCATGTTTTAATCAATCTGGTGTCATGCTTTAATCTTACCCTAGTAAAAGCCATCACCCAGAGTACATTTTTTTGAAAAGTAAATCATATCACTTCATTGCCCACTTAAAACCCTTCTGTGGCTTCAGTGACACTTGGAATTTTATGTTATTTCCTTATCAAGTCCTACAACATCAGATCACCTGGAAGCATAATCACAGGCCCTAGTGCAGACCTGTAGCAATTAACTGTTTTTAACAAGATCCCCAGGTAATTCATATGTACTTTACACATTGAGAAGCACTGGTCTATAAGGCCCTCCTGATATTCTCATGAGTGTCTGACTTCAACAACTCCTTCCATATACTCCAAATACTCTTTCAGTCCTAGAATGCAAGAAGCTTGGGTCCTTTGCCCTCTACCTATAATATCCAGACCCCAGATTAGCTCAGGACGAGGTCCTCCATGAACAGGAGCTTAAAATTGGCTTTCTAAAAAAACACTATCCTGGTATGTGTTTTTCTTATCATATGCTCCCACCCACTAGAATTTTAGAGCTGGATCTATCTTGTTTATTGCTCTATTCCTAGTACATAGATCAGTGCCTGATATATAATACAGTGTGGCCTTGACTTAAGAGTGTCCCGACTAACCAGCTGTCTCTCGGTCGATTTTTTGCATTGAGTTGACAGAGTAATTTGAGTTAACGAGCTCCTTAACGAGCTCCTTAACGAGCTTTGTCTCAGAACGAATTAAACTCGTAAGTCAAGGCTCCACTGTATATAGTCAATAAATATTTTCAATAAATTGGGAAATGATGTTTGCCTCTTAAGATTGTATTGGGCATTAAATAATAAAGTATCTAAGAAACATTAGTACATGGTAGTTGTTCACCTGATGTTAGTATCCACCCCTTTCCTTTTCCTGCTCCTTTTGCATATCTAGTACTGATATATAATAATGTCTAGATTATACAGGTAACCCAAATACTCTATGCAGGATCTTGAGAGGGCCAAATAATGTTGTTACCTATTGACTTCTGTGAGGATCAATTTCTTCTGAAATCAGCCCCTAACAATTTTCTCCAGTAGATGGGTCAGAAGTACATTTAGAAAGAAATGGTAAAGAGGGAATAGAGGACTTAGTCTGCTAGATAGAGACATAGTTGCACCCTTTGCTTGTATCACAATGGTCCTAGGTTAGGAAAATCCTAACAGGAATATACTGTGTAAGTGATCATTTAAATATAGGAACATTAGAGTATTGAGAGTTGAAACCTATTTAATGTATTTTTAAGTTTTGGTTGTTAGAATATGGAACACAATGTGTGGTAAATATAGCCAATGATCTAGTGAAGATATTTAAAATACTTCACACACACACACACACACACACACACCCACCCACACACACCCCTCTCTCTTTCTCCCTGACTTCTGGATTGAGCCCCAAAACTGGGCGTGTGCCCTGACCAGGAATCAAACCGTGACCTCCTGGTTCATAGGTTGATGCTCAACCACTGAGCCACTTTGGCCAGGAGAAAAACTTCCCTTTTGATATGGTAGAAAATATGAGGACAGTTCTGGGGGTTTAGACTGAGGCAGTGAGTAAAGCTAGAGCACCTGTGAAACTTCATGTGATGTGGAGATGAGAAACAGGAGGTAGCCTTGTATTGACAAGACTATAGTCTTTGGAGTTAGATGAATAAGGTTGGAACTGTTTAGTAATTAGGTAACTGGACTATTACTTCATCCCTCTGGCTTTTAGTATTCTAATCTTTAAGAGGGATAAAGTATTACTAACCAGATCACAGAATGGTAAGATGAGATTTGTATGTGAGCTTCATGGTACACAGGGCAGGCACAGCATCTGACACAAAGCAACTAATACACATTAGCAATTGTTAGGATTATGGGGGAATCAGGAAGTAGGCTAACAGAGCAACATTTATTCTGCCTCCCAATAAAAAATATATGTAATTATCTTTTAAATACCCCCTATATTTCTTTTCTTATGTCCTCACAACCTCCTCTTCCTTCTATACTTATCTTCTTCCTTTGGACAAACTTTTCCAGTGACTTGATGGATGGGTCAGAAACACCATTAGAAATGGACATAGTGACAGAGATAAGGAACCAAGCTGACAGGTCCTTTTTGTGCCTTGTCCAAATGATAAAACCTAAGAATTCATTCCTGTCACAATCAAATTGGCTGCCCTGGAAGTGGATACCACTTGAAACAACTGGAGAACATTTATGAAAGTAATGAAGGAGGGGCAGGAGATTAAATAGAGGAATAGTTTTATCTGCACTGGAATTAGGTTTCTGTGCTTGCTATATTAATTGCAAAAACAATCCCTCATTTTTCTGGCAAACTAAAATAAGATTAATATTAAACTCCCTAGGGGTCAAACAAAGGGAAGATAGACGCATGCCCAGTAAAGCTGGGGTGACGAGTAAAGGCACTAACCAGTCAGTCACAGCCAGGAACAGGTCATTGGCCAGAATGGGTGTGGCCACTGCAAGGGCACAAAACTTGGGATACTTAATTCCTTAAACAAAGGAGCTCCCTCTCTTGTACTCTCGATTGCTCGTGGCTCTCTTGGTCTCACTTGGTGCTCTTGGCTCTTTTGGGACTCTTATGGCAGGGGGCACATTCTCTTGGTTCCCCTGCATTCACCCACATGGCCCACAACCATGTGCACCCCACACACAATGGACGAATGGACTGCAACTAGCCTGTTGCTGAACTGGACACACCTGCGATATGGAAGGAAAACCCTGGACATTGGCTTTGCTTCTAGCTCTGCTGACTCTCCAGCTGCACTTCTTTGATGACTGGGCTAGGGGAAATGGGACTTTGGAAACTGAAGGATGTAATTCCATGCAAATAAAAATCACTCATCCTCCCAAGCAAGTCTCAGAAAATTCCTATTCTCAAGATATGGTAAGGACCCACCCCCAGCACTCTGTGGGGAAAGGCATACCTTAATTTCCCCCAAAACAATCCATCCATCCAACTATCTATTGAGCCATGAATTCACTTGACATTTTATTCATTTCAAAGTAAATTTTAAACATCCTTTGCTTTCTCACTGTAGATATCATCGTGGGTATTATTCACCATAGTTCAATATTTGACAACTTTTTACCTTCTTGGGTAACATTTATGCACAATAAAATGTACAAATTGTAAATGTACGCTTGACAAATACCTATACATATTTAACCTCCATCAAGATATAAAACATTCCCCTTACTTCAGAAAAATCATTGCATACCACTCCCCATCAATTCCCATGCCCACTCCCAGAGGCAAATACTGTTTTGATTTTCTTTTGACCATAGACTTGTTTTGGCAATTCTAGAATTTCATATAAATAAATTTTTACAATATATACTCTTTTGTGTAAGTTTTGTCCCACACAACATAATTGTTTGTTGAGATCACCCATGCCATTGTGTATATCCTAGCACATTTCTTTTTATTGTACATCAATATTCCTCTGCATGAGTAAATATATCACAGTTTGTTTATCCATTTTCCTATTGATGAGCATCTGAGCTGTTTCTAGTGTATGGTTAGTATTAATAAAACTGCTGTGAGCACTCTTGAGTAAATACCCAGGAGTGGAATTTTAGGATCATAGGGTAGGTATATCTTCAGTTTTATGAAAAGCTGCTGAAGAGTTTTTCAAAATGGTTGCCTTCCATTAACACTTCCACCAAACAATGTATGAGGATTCCCGTTACTCCATGTTCTCACTAGTTTTGCGGTTGTCAGCCTTTTAAATTATAGCCATTCTGATAGACCTGTAGTTGTAGCTATTTGTGGTTTTAATTTACATTTTATTGATAAATACTGATATTGGTCACTTTTTCATATGCGTATCAGTCATTTGTATATCTGATTTTGTGAAGTGTCTTTTCAAACCTTTTACTCACTTCTATTGCATTTTAGTCTATTGTTAGCTGCAGAAATTCCTTACACATACTGAACACTAGTTGTTTGTCAGATATGTTTTGTAATGTCCAATAATTTGAACATAAGCACCTATAACAAAACATAGTATTGGCTGTCTAAAATATATTGAGAATTCTGAGATTGCAGAAAGACTGAGCAGGAAAGTGCATGTAATTAATTGGCAATGCCTATGTGAAGGCTAGAAAAAATTAATACTTTCCCTCCCACCTTCTATGTTCTTCTAGCTGGGCTAATAATCAAATTAACAGAGACAGATTAACAGAAGAAAATAGAAATTGTAATACATGTGCAAGGGAAACTCACATAAGCATAAAAATGCAGATAATGAGGCAACTTTAGGTATATATGATATATTTGGACAAAACAGAAAGGGGGTGAGATATTAAATTTCAGAAGTGAGAATGGGTGATTTATAGGTAGCTGAGGAAGAGCAGAACATACATGGCAGGAAAATTCTTGATAGGCAACTCAGAAACAATGGAACATGGGGAGTATCTAACCAACAGGCCCCTGTCTGCAGCCTCTTATTTACCATTTTTAATTCAAATTAGGTGGAGTGAACATCCTAACATTTCCTTCCTGAAGGTTTTTCTGTCTGAACTAGTAGCCCGGTGCACAAAATTCATGCACGGGGGGGGGGGGGGGGAGAGGGACAGATCCCTCAGCCCGACCTGCACCCTCTGTCATGTTCCAGGACCCTGGCCGCTCCGGGCCTAGGCGCAGGCCTACAGGCTTCAGGCGGCCTGGCTCCCGAGGCCCCATTTTATCGAGAGAACAAAGTCGGCGTAGTTACAGCCCTCACCAAACCCAGCACAGTGCATCTGTGCATACAACTGCCTCCTTCACGTGCCTGCTTCGTTCTACTGAATTACTAACATCTTGAGGACATAGCTCTGTCTTATCCTGTTTCACCTCCAGTGCCTGGCCTGGTGCCAGGGACCTGGGAGTGTTTGCTGAGTGAGTGAGTGAGTGAGTGAGTGAGTGAGTAAGTGAATGAGTGAATGAATGAGCGAGTAAGTGAATGAGCAAGTAGCTATGGGGCGGGAACTTCTGCCGCGTCACTAGGGAGCTCCCGCTCCACTCCCTGCAGCCTGGCGCCCGTCCTGGGAAGTTCCCTCCCCACTCTCAACTGCCCAGCGCCCCACTCCCAGCTGAGTAGCCCAGCGCCCCGCTCCCTGCTGCCCGGTGCCTGACCCAGGATGTTCCCGCCCCACTCCCAGCTGTGTAGTTCCCGCCCTGTTCCCGGCAACCCAGGCCCCCAGCCACTCCTTCAGCGGAGGCCAGTGCTGGCAGGAAGCTTGGCTTCCTCCATCGATCACCGGGGGCAACCCAAGCCAACAGCCCGGTGGCCACCGCCATCTTTGTTGGGTTAATTTGCATATCACTCTGATTGGCTGGTGGGCATGGCTTGAGTGTAGCGGAGGGATGGCTAATTTGCATGTTTCTCTTTTATTATATAGGATATAGGAAGGAGAATATCCTGGACAGGAAAAGGAGAAGGCCGAAGGTTCTTTCTGAGTCTTATTTCCTAATAGACATTTTAAAATCAATATCCCCAGAAGGCAGCTTTTGTGCCCTTCACCTGACATGTGTACAGGACAGAAAGTAAATATTTTTAAATAGGCTTGCCAGACAGGGCACATGCACAGGTACCAGTGCAGACAATGTATCTTGAGTCAGTCTGCACTCCTGTTACAGAATACTAGAGACTGGGTGCCTTGAACAACAAATGTTTATTTCCAGAAGATCTAGAGGCTAGGAAGTCCAAGATCAAGGCACCAGAAGATTTAATAACTGGTGAGGGGTCATAGATGCCACCTTTTCCATGTGACCTCACCTGGTAAAAGGAGCCAGATAGCTCTCTATTGTCTCTTTTATTTTATTTATTTTTTTAAAAAAAATGTTTAATACTCATCCGAGGATATTTTTCTATTTATTTTTAGATAGAGGGAAAGACAGAGAAATATCGGATGTGAGAGAAACACATCAATTGGATGCCTCCTGCATGTGCCCCTACCAGGGCCCGAGCAGGGAAGGAGCCTGCAACCAAGGTATGTACCCTTGACCAGAATCGAACCTGGGACCCTTCGGTCCGCAGGGTAACGCTCTATCCACTGAGCCAAATTGACTAGGGCTCTATGGTCTCTTTTAAAAGGGCACTAATCCCATTGAGGATGGCTTCACCCTCTTGACCTAAGCACCTCTCAAAGGCCCCACCTCCTACAACCATCACAATGAGCAGTAAGTTTCATAGTGTAAACTTTGGAGAGACACAAAAATTTAGACCATGGCAGGAAGATAACAGAATGGAAACAAATTTCGGAGAGAATATGATCACATTTTGAGGATTGGACTGAAGAAGTTAGGACAGTTGTGTATGATTTTTAGATTGTTAGCTTATATGACTGTGTGGACTTAGTTATAACTATAAGAAAGGAAATATAAAAGAGTTTGATTTGGAAATTGTTATATTTTGAGATCAACTTGGACATGAAAGTGTAGATGTCTAGTGGAGAGTTGGACATAAAGCCCTAGAACTCCTGATAGGTGAGCTCTCCCACTCCTCATTTGATAGACTAGCAACTAACGTCCTAGAAAGGAAGAGTAACTTGATCAAAATCCTAATGGCAGGTCCAGGTGTAGAGTCCTAATGGCAGATCTCAGGTGTAGGGCTCTTCCTTCTTTGGCTTGTATTTTCCCTACAACTCAGGGCACTCAGAGATGTCATTCCCACAACTGAAGTCCCAATTTCAGTGCAGAAACAAAACTCTATTTGGCAAACATTTAAATCTTTTCTCCAAACAGCAGCACACCACAGGAAGCTACCAGATGCATTCTACAGATCATTAACTACTTTAAGGCCAGCTGCTGAGTTTGCTCACCTGTGGTGATGAGAGGTCCAGGTTGCTTCAAGTGATGCCAGGTGTAGTTCAAAGTCATTTGCCTCTTTAATATTTTGCTCTTTAAAGTACAGAGAGTGAGATTTAGATGCCAATATGGTTTAGCTTCATTAACTACCTGATATCAAACAAATTTGCCAAAAATGGATGGTTGCTAAAGCAGATGCAAAAGTGAGATGAACAAAATCATGGCTGTGATCTTTTGTGGAGGCATGTTGACTCTCTACATCAGTGGTTCTCAACCTTGGCTGCACATTAGAATCACCTGGGAATCTTTTTAAAAACCTGATTTCTGGGCCTCATCCTCCGGAAATTCTGTTTCGTTGTTATGGGGTGGGGCCCACAACATTAGTAACAAAGAAAACAGAATTTCCGGAGAATGAGGCCCAGAAATCTGCTTTTAAAAAGATTCCCAGGTGATTCTAATGTGAAGCGGAAGACAACAGGTTCTCCTCTAAGGCGAGAAAAAGGGGGGGGGGGGGGTTTCTTCCTTCTTTTTTTTTTAAAAAGGGGGAAAATTTTTTTCCCTCCAATTTTTTTTTAAAAAACCTTGGAGTCCCCCCCCCAATTTTTCTGGGGGAAAAAAAATGGGTTGGCTTTTTGAAAAAAAAAAAAAAAAAACTTAAGGGGATTATTTTTTTTTTCTCCCCCCTTTTATCACCAATTGTCTGAATTCCACTATTATAATCAGGTCCAAAAATTCATTTAACAAATATTTATATATCAACTATATGGACCATAAACTATCTGAAGTGCTAGGAATATAGAAATAAAAATGAAAGAAAATCTCTGATATCATGGGGTTTACCTTGTAGTAAATAATAAGTAATATTTATATAGCACTTATTTGGTGCTAGTCATGTCCTGTTTACATATGCCGCATTAACTCATTAGTCTTTCCCATACCTTAGTGCTTCATTGTACAGATAAAGAAACTTAAGCACAGAGAGGTTAAGTGACACAAATGTCAGAGCCAGAGTCCAAAGTCAGACCCTTGGTTTCCTTTCTACTATATCTAGACTCATTTCCATAGGGAGTTCTTCTAGCCTCATGCCTTCAGGTAACATTTATATGGTGATAAGCCCCCAGATTTCTATCTCACAGATTTTTCTCCTGAATATACCCCATTGCCTATCCAGTATTTCCCCTATGATTTCTAACAAATTTTAGTTTAAAATGTACCAAATTAATAGCCTGATTCCCCTGGACCCCAAAACTTCTCTAATCGCAACCTTTCCAACTCAATCAATGACACCTGGATTTTATTGGTCACTCAGCCTATAAACCTCTCTTTCTATCACACACCACATACATCTTGGCTCTACATTCAACAATTCCTGACAATTCCCACCAGCCCCACTCTTACCACACTCCTGCGAGTCACCTCACCTCCTGTGTTTCTGCAGTGGCCTCCTAACTTGTCTCCTTGTTTCCACTCTTGCCTCCATATCACAGCCAGATAACACTCTTAAAGTTTTAAAATTCTACCCCATATTTCTTCAGTCTTCTTTTCAACTCCTTCTGACCACTCCTTACTCCCCAGTAACTCTGAAGTCAACCCAGGTCACCCTGCGTTAGCAACACTGGCCTTTGCCTCCATTGATCAGCAGGCTTCCATTTTTGGGCCTATCTCTGACCTCTACAATGATAGTTCCCAGGTATCTTGCACTTCCTTTAAGCCTTTGTTCAAATGTTACTTTCTCAAAGGGGCTTACCATGAACTTGGTACTCAAAATTACAACAGCCCCTTTCGTCAGTTTTTCTATTCCTACTCTAATTTTTTTCATATGGCACTAATTTTTTATCTATTTCCCATAGAATTTTTCATTTTCTAAGAAATGACATAATTTCTTTATATATTATCTATTTATTTTTTTTATCTTCTAGAATTTAAGCCACAGGATACAGTGGTTTTTGTCTGTTCATTAATGTATCATGCTAATATACAACAGTGTCTGATACATAATAGCTGCTCAATAAATTATTCTTGCATGAACTTAAAAAGGGACATTTATAAAAAGTGAGGAGGAACATCATTCCAGAGTTAGAGAACAATAAAAGTGAAGAACGTAGGAATGAGCTTGGCATCCTCATGAAATTGAAAGGTCAGTGTAGCTCAGCCCAGTGACAGGGGAAAGTGATAAGAAGTTGTGTTGCGGAGGTCAGAAAGAACAAGATTCTGGGGGGCTTTAGACACAAGGGTAGGAAGCATGGACTTTCTTCTAAGTGTTGTGTGAATCATTTGATTGTCTTAAGCAGAGTAGAAACATAATTGAGCTTTCATTTAAAAGTATAAACTTGCTGCTATGCACAGGGTAATTTATATGGAGGCAACATTTCAAGCAGACTAGTGAAATTTTTAAAAAGTAATACTATTTTGGGAAACAGCTTGGCATTATCTACTAATGTTAAGCGTGAGTATATCCTAGACTCTGTACGCCCATGCTTAGCTATATATACAAAATAAATGTGTTAACACATGCACTAAAACAGACAGGCACGGGAGGTTTATGACCTCATTATTTATAACAAACACTAGAATCAACCCAAATAATCTCAACAGGAAATCATGGCATATTCACACATGGGGGATCATGGAGACCCTGAACTCCAACCACATGAAACCAAATGAACGACTCTTACAAATATACTCTTAAATAAATAACCTGGTTACAGAAGAATACTTATAGTAGCCATTCTCCAAAAATGCCCCAATAACTAGTCCTCTAGGAATTCACACATTTATATAGCTGCCAACAGCAGTGGATATGAGTTCTCTTATGACTGACTTTAACCATAAATGTGGTGAAGGTGACATTGTCGTCTAAGTCTAAGCTTTGAGAAGGCTCAGCAGTTTCCACTTTTGTGTGTTTGGGAACTCTGAGCCACATGCAATGCAGAATCAGCTACCCTGCGGGAGAAACTGCTGGAAGAGGCCACATGGAGAAGAGGGGCTCCGAGGCAGCCTGGAGAGGGAGATGCCGGGTATCCCAGCTGTGCCAGCTGCCATTGGACTGTAAGCACCCGAGGGAGCCAGAGCAAGAGCCACCCACCATGTCTAGTCAACACGTGGAACCATGAGAGACAATACATTGTGTTTTATTTTTATTTTATTTCATTTTATTTTTTCCATCACCATTTATCCCCTCTATGCCCTCTTCCACCTCTACCCTTCCCCCTGCAATAAACACACTGTTGTCCATTTCTATGAGTTCTCTCTCTTTTTTGCTCAATTCCTCCACCCCCCCCCCCACCCGCGTCACAAACATCCCTTCCCCTACCAGAGGTGTCTGCCTGCTCTCTATCTATGAATCTGTCTCTATTTTGCTTGCTAGTTAGTTTGTTCATTAGATTCCACATATGAGTAAAATCATATGGTACTTGTCTTTCTCTGACTGGCTTATTTCACTTAGCATTAATGTTCTCTAGGTCCATCCAGCTGTTGAAAAGGGTAAAATTTTCTTCCTTTTTATGGCAGAGTAGTATCCCATTATAAACCACTAAGTTTTTGGATGGTTTGTTGGACAACAATACATAAATCAAAACACAAACTAAAAGTGGGGTACTGCTGTAACAAAAACCTAAACATGTGTCATTCACTTTGGAAAAGGGCAGCATAACTGAGGCCAGAAGGCCTCAAGGTTACTGTCAAAGGAGGCTGTAAGGACAGGGAAGAAATTTTCAATGGAGGCTGCAGTAACTGTGACCCATATAATGTGAGGACAAATAGTTTGTCAACACTGTCATCTGCAGTAACATGGAAAAGAGAAAATATACCTAATAGATTGTAGATTTGGCTAAGGAAATTTTCAGCATAATGTTAGAAGCACAAATGTTTTCCTTTAGCTGCACTTACTAAGATAAGAATATATATATTTAAGAGAAGATACACTAAAATAGGAACTGTTCTGTTTTTTAGCAGATAAAGGAAACATTTCCAAGTCAGAACCTTCTGGATCCCTGGCAAAAGATTCTCAAAGTAAGAAATGGCTTTAGAGGAAATATCAGATTCAGGGTCTCTCAGGTAAAATGTGGTTTTAGGGTCAAGATCTCAAAATTCTTTGTTAAGTTCTCAAAGAACTAAGCTGGTCCCTTATAGGCACTTTCAGCTAGAAGTAAGGGCTTTAAATTCCAAGGTGTTGTTTTATGGCACCTGACTCCTGACCCAATGGGGATAGGGACCTTTTTGAAGAGATAGATGGGTCTGGCTTTTATCTAATAGAACAAATGATATTTCGAATCACAAAAAAGCTGACAATGTTTTTAAAGAAATTATACCATTTTGGACTGAAAAGGTGAAAGGACATTCAAAATGATAAAAAAAAAAGGTTTGTGGGCCCCTAAATCACAAGAAGCAGGCTGAGAAAGCCATGAGATAGGTTACTCCTTACAAAAATGAAGAATGACTCAGAGGCTGGAGCCAAAAGCTTTGACAGGGAGCCAAAAGCCATGGGTAATGACTTCCGGGGAACGGGGATGTTTCTTTGTCAGAACTGGCAACATGCTCCTGGCTGTAGCTCAGATTTGTTAGGACACAGTGGCTGCTATTTGTCTCCTGTTTCTCTTCCTCCTTTGAACCTAAGTGACGACTGTGGTTCTCTTGTCCCTCTTTCTTTCTTTTTTTTTTTAAATTTTTTTAAAATATATATTTTATTGATATTTTTACAGAGGAAGGGAGAGGGAGAGGGATAGCGAGTTAGAAACATCAATTCAGCTGCCTCTTGCACGCCCCCTACTGGGGATGTGCCCGCAACCCAGGTACATGCCCTTGACTGGAATCGAACCCGGGACCCTTGAGTCCGCAGGCCGACGCTCTATCCGCTGAGCCAAACCAGCTAGGGCATCTTGTCCCTCTTTCACCGCTGTATGTTGGGTGGTGGTTGGGAAAGGGAACATTTAACACCCTTTTGTTCACACGTCTTCACATTTAAAGGACGCAGACCCAAAGAGCTTTAGCCACACTGGGACCTACTTTAAAAGACAAGATCCTAGAATCCAAGCCTTAGACCAAGCTCCAAAGAGAGCCATCCCTGGTGAAGTCTTCCCAACATTCACACTCTTGTTCTGTAATTTTTAGGACCTTTTTCTCTGATTATTCCTTTAGCCACCATCTTGTAATTGATTTATAGATGCAATATCTTCTTTAGTCTGTCCAAAGATACTTATTTGAGTTACTGTTGTTTAAAGGGATGCTCCACTCTCTTACCTTGAATTAAGTCTTGTTTTACTCACAGTCATGGTTTCTTTCTCTCTCTGTCTCCCTCTCTCTCTCCCCATTACTTTACTTTCATGTTGTAATCTTTCCTCAAATAATAGGTGATGTTAGGTTGTCCATTTGTATTTTAGGATTATACAGTGGAAAGCTGATTAAAAACATGGATGGAGCTTGTCAAACAGCCAGACTTCATTTTAAGATCACAGTTGTTCCCAGCTCAAGGCATTTGGACTTGTTGCTCCTTCTACCTGGGAACTCTTGGAGGATATTGTCCTGCCTCGTTTCATCTGGTCATCCAAGTGTCCCTCCAAATGTCCCATATTCCGTAAGGCCTTCCCTGAGAAAGCATTTGATGTTTCCTGCCACTATCACCTCACACATATAACCTCTGTCTCTCTACATTATATTCTTATTAGGATTGATTACCACTTTATATGATCTTGTTGGCTTGTAAATTTTGTTTATTTGCTTGGCTGTCTCTTGCACTGGCATATAAATCTGTGGGAACAGTGATCTCATTTGCTTTCTTCACCACAGTGCCCTCAATACTCAGAACAAGGCAATGTATACTGCATGTTCTTTTTAAAAGATTTTTTATTGAATTTTAGAGAGAAAGGAAAGGAGAGGGTGAGAGAGAAACATCGATGTCAAAGTGAAACATCCATGGGCTGCCTCCTGCATGCTCACCACTGGGGACTGAGCCCAAAACCTGTGCATGTGTCCTGTCTGGGAATTGAACTAGCAACCTTTTGGTGCACAGGATGATGCCCAATCAACTGCACCACACTGATCAGGGAGCGTGTTCTTAATAAATATTTGTTGAGAGAATTACTGATTAAAAACTGAGTCAGACATCTTGACTGGGACATCTCACATACATATTTTAACTTCAACCCTACAATAATCCTTCTCAATACCAAAATGCAACTTTAAAAATATGACTATAAAATGTCATTAATAGATACTGTTGACATCTGCTATAAAATTCTCCCCTAATGGCTCCACTACTGAATCACAGAAATCCAGACTGAGGAGACTAGTTTCAGCAGATTTTGTAAAAGAAGGATGATTTCATGCTACAGAATGAAATCTCTAAGATAGAGCAGAATGAGGCATTGAAGAGAAGAGCATGAGAATTAGGTCAGAACACCTGATCTTGAATCAGAATTTTGTCACTTATTAGTGGTGTGACCTTATTCAAGTAGCCTAAATTCTCTGAACCAGTATCTTTACACATAATTTGAGATTAATAATGCACACACGAACTTCACATAGTGCAGGTCATGAAGTAGAGACTTAATGAATAATCTCTTTCTTCCTATACTATCCTATCTAATAAAAGAGAAACATGGTAATTAGCCGTACATCCGCTACCCTTCCCATTGGCTAATCAGGGCAATATGCAAATTAACTGCCAGCCAAGATGGCGGCTGGCAGCCATGCACTGAAGCGAACAGGGAGGCTTGCTTGCTCCAGTGACAGCAGACTCCAATGTTCCCAGCCTGACTTGCCGGCCTCTCAGCTGCAACTCTAAGCAACTATGTTGCAAATATAGAAGCTAAACAAAACCCCAGAAACCTGCTTTAGTCAGCCGGGCTTCAGCCAGCCGGACCACAACATTGTATCAAATACAGAAGGTAAACAAAGGCCAGAAACCTGCTTTCAGCAGCCGAGGCCTCAGAGCTAAAGCTGACCTAGAATAAAAAAAAAAAAAAGAAAGAAAGGAGCGGTTGGGAGCTTCAGTCACCCGCCAACCTGAAAACGGCCCTCAGCCCCTCAGCCAGACTGGCCAGGCACCCCAGTGGGGACCCCCACCCTGATCCAGGACACCCTTCAGGGCAAACCAGCCAGCCCCCACCCATGCACCAGGCCTCTATTCTATATAGTAAAAGGGTAATATGCCTCCCGGCACCGGGATCAGCATGACAGGGGGCAGCGCCCAAACCCCCTGATCGCCCTGCGGCTCTGCTTGTGACAGGGGGCGGGGCCACAAACTCCCTATCCGCCCTGCTCTGTTCGTGACAGGGGAAGGTGCCCCAACCCCCTGATCAGCCCTGCTCTGTGCCTGATAGGGGGGAGCTCCCCAACCCCCAAGATAGCCCTGCAGCTTATGTGTGACAGTGTGCAGCGCCCTAACCCCCTAAT
>NW_005871296.1:620742-624146 GCF_000147115.1 Myotis lucifugus | reverse complement strand
CAGCTGAACGCTTGTTAGTTATGATGTGCATAGACCATCATAGAGACACACCACTCAATATTGGAGCTGCCCCCTGGTGGTCAGTGCACTCCTATAGGGAGAAGCACCGCTCACCCAGAATCTGGTTTCACAGCTAGAGAGTGCAGCAGTGGTGGCGGGAGCCTCTCCCGCCCCCCACAGCAGCTCTAAGGATGTCCAACTGCAGGCTTAGGCCCACTCCCCGCATCAGCCGGCCATCCCCCGAGGGCTCCCAAACTACAAATAGGGTGCAGGGGCTGGGCCAGCTGTGGCCAAACTATGGCCCGCAGGCCGGATCCGGCCCGTTTGAAATGATTAAAACTAAAAAAAAAAGCCCGTACCCTTTTATGTAATGATGTTTACTTTGAATTTATATTAGTTCACACAAACACTCCATCCATGCTTTTGTTCCGGCCCTCCGGTCCAGTTTAAGAACCCATTGTGGCCCTTGAGTCAAAAAGTTTGCCCACCCCTGGGCTGGGCTGAGGGACCCCCCCCACACCCCCCCCCCCCCATTGCACAAATTTCGTGCACCTGGCCTCTAGTATTTTATAAATGGAGAGCAATTCTTTTATGTTTAATGTTAATCCCTTCTGCTCTTTGTTCTCTATTGTGAATGTGGTAACAATAGCCACCTGTCAAAAATAATGCTTGAGAAGTTTTATATTTCATACAAAATTTAGGATTATTTGTTCTATTTCTATGAAAAATACCATTGGAATTTTGATAGGGATTGCATTGACTCTGGAGATTGCTTTGGGTAGTATGGATATCTTAATAATATTTTTCCAATCCATGACCACAGAATATCTTTTTATTTGTTGTTGTCTTCTTCAGTTTTTTTAAATCAAGGTCTTATAGTTTTCTGTATAATTTTAAATGAAATGTTTTCTTAATTTATCTTTCTGATATTTCATTATTAGTATATACAAATGCAGCAGGTTTTTGTATACTGATTTTTTATCTTGCAACTTTATGGAATTCATTTATTGTTCTAACAGTTTTTGGTGGTCTTTGGGGGTTTCTATGTACAATATGTCATCTGCAAATAGTGACAGTTTCACTTCTTCCTTTTCAGTTTGGATGCCTTTTATTTTTATAGCCAGTTTTGCAACAACATGGATAGACTTTGAGGGCATTAAGCTAAGCAAAATAAGTCAGACAGAGAAAGACAAATACTGAGTTATCTCACTTTTATGTGAAATATAAAAATGAAAAAGCAAACAACCTTCTCCCTCCCTCAAAAAAACAAGCTCATGGATACAGAGATACAAAGAACAGACTGGTGGTTGCCAGAAGCAGTGGGTGGGGTGAAATAATAGATAAAATGACTCAAAAGGTATGGTTTTAATTATAAAGTAAATGTCATGAATGTAATGTACAGTATGGTGAAGATAGCTAATAATATGGTATTAAAAGGTGCTAAGAGGAGTAAATCTTTACAATACGCATCACTAAAAAAAATCTTGTATCTAGTATGCTGACAAATGTGTTATTATGGTGAACACTTCACCATATATATATATATATATATATATATATATATACACCCAAATGTCAAAATTATATAATGTTTTATGTCAATTATACCACAATAAAAAATTTACATTAATAAACCAAATCTTATTGGAATACATCCATGCCCATTCTTTTCCATTTTATCTATGGTATGGCTGCATTTATGCTGTAACAACAGAGTTGAGTAGTTGTAAGAAAGACTACACAAAAGCTTAAAATATTTAGTTCCAGCTCTGTAGAAATAAATTGTTGACCCTTGTTCTAATCCATTGTCAAGCAAACCTTTAAGAAAATATAAATTATAAAACAGAATTTTTCTTTTTTAAATGTAACTTTCTCTAAAAAAAAGGGCAAAAGTATATAAGTCTTAGGTCATTGACATACACAAAATTCCCATTTAAAAGCCAATTCAGAAAAATCTTTAATTTTTCCTACCCATAAACATGGTGTATACTGCCACTTATTTGTATCTTCTTCAATTTCTTTCTTCAGTATCTTATAATTTTCTGAGTACAGGTCTTTCACATGGTTGGTTAACTTTATTCCTAGGTTTTTTTTTAAAATATATTTTATTGATTCTTTATAGAGAGGAAGGGAGAGAGATAGAGAGTTAGAAACATCGATGAGAGAGAAACATCGATCAGCTGCCTCCTGCACATCTCCTACTGGGGATGTGCCCGCAACCCAGGTACATGCCCTTGACCTTTCAGTCCGCAGGCCGACGCTCTATCCACTGAGCCAAACCGGTTTCGGCAAGGTTTTTTATTCTTTATGAAGCAATTGTGAATGGGATTGCTTTCTTACTTTCTGATTGTTCATTTATTGGTGTATAAAAATGCAACTTATTTCTGGATATTTATTTTGTATTTTGCTACTTTAATGAATTAATTTACCAATTCTAGTAGTTTTTTGGTGGAATCTTTAGGGTTCTCTATATACAGTATCATGTCATCTGCAAATAATGACAGTTTTACTTCTTCCTTTACACTTTGGATGCCTTTCATTTCTTCTTCTTCTTTGATTGGTGTGGTAGGACTTCCAGTACTATGTTAAATAAGAGTAGATGAGTGAATAAAAAAGCTGTGGTATATTTACAAAATGGAATATTACTCGGCCATAAAAAAGAAGGAAATCTTACTTTGGGGGACGGTATGGATAGACCTGGAGAGCATTATGCTAAGTGAAATGAGCCAGTCAGAGAAGACATGTACCATATGTAAAATCTAACTAACAAAATGAACTAAACAAAATAGAGACAGACTCATAAATGGAGAGCAGGCTGACAGCTGTCAGGGGTTGGAGGGATTGAGCAAAAAAGAGAAAAAAAACCTCATGGACAGGGACAACAGTGTGGTGATTATGGGGGGAGGAGGGTATATGGCGGGTAAATGGTGATAGATAGAGACTTGACTTGGGGTGGTGAATACACAATACAATGTACAGATGATGTGCTATGGAATTGTGCATTTGAAACCTATATAATTTTATTAACCAGTGTCACGCCAATAAATGTAATAAAAAGGGAGAAAAATATTTAATATCACAGCTATTCAAGGGAAGAAATCTTTTCTATATAGAACAGCGGTTCACAACTGGGAGTAGTTCCCACGCCCCCCCCCCCACCCCCCCCCCCGGGGGGGGGGGGTTTTGAGAAAAAGCCGGAGAAAATTTTGTTTTGTTTGGTCCCGCAGGGGTGAAGGGCGCGGTGGCCTTCGTGAATGTAAGCCAGGGGGCCCATCAACACATGTCTTTTTGCTCCAAGAAGGCCCCCAGATGGAGGAGAAATGAGACAGACGGAAAAGGGGCGAACGTGTGATGAGGAGCCATCTCCACAAATAGCCATTTTTGACAGAAGAAACCCCCCTGGG
>NW_005871296.1:617596-619987 GCF_000147115.1 Myotis lucifugus | reverse complement strand
CCCCACTACTGTGGCTTCAACCAGAAGGTTGTCAGGAAGGATGTCCAGAAGGATGTCTGGTCTAATTAACATATTATGCTCTTATTATTATAGATATTATAGATGGGTTCCAAAACTTTTATACCTTGCTGACTGCTCTCCAAGGAGAATCCAGAGCATTCATCCAAATAAGTCAGCCTTCTATTCATGATTTCCTGGCAAGTAAAAGCCAATGATTATTTTTCACAAGGACACAGAAGTTTTTGTTGTTCCCACTGTCCCTCCTCCCAGGGCGCAGATAGTTGCACCTTCTGAGATTCCCAGGTCTATACCAGCACCTGAGCTATTCTAACAGACTCTCACAGCCCTACTGCTGCCCACTGCCTGGAAATGTCCAGGTAACATTGATGTGCAGCTGCTGGCCATCACCAGCCAGCATTTCTTTATTCTCCTCATGGCAGGTTATTTCCAAATATAGGCTAAAATCTTTGTTTCTTTTAACCAGGTAGTGGAGGAAATGAGAAGCAGTGAGCACTCTCTGTGAAAACTGGCAAGTGTCTTATTCCCAAAATAGCATTCAGACACCTGAAAATGCTTTGGGTGGACCATAATAGTTATAATGAACATGTATTATATATCATTTTCCCCCACAGAAGAGAAAATTGACAAATGAACAATTTAGTGCATCTTCAAGGACTTTGGCATCAAAAATGTTTTATGCTGCCCTGCCCGGTTTGGCTCAGTGGATAGAGCATCAGCCTGCGGACTGAAAGGTCCCAGGTTCGATTCCGGTCAAGGGCATGTATCTTAGTTGTGGGCACATACCCAGTAGGAGGTGTGCAGGAGGCAGCTGATCGATGTTTCTAACTTTCTATCCCTCTCCCTTCCTCTCTGTAAAAAATCAATAAAATATATTTAAAATAATGTTTTATGCTAAGACCATGCTATCAAAGGATCACTGTGAACACATCAGGTGCATAGCATGCCCCAGATCCTTTCCTAGGCTGCCTGGGAGTACACTTGAATTCTTGTGCTTCAATACCAATTTGATTTATTCTTAAACATACTATCCCCATGATCGTGATATAAAATGGTATCATTACACTGAGTCCATTGTCTTCTTTAATGTCATAGATATTAGTCAAATAGAATGTTTAATAACCCAAAGATATTTAAGTTCCTGTTAACTCTACACCCCCCTTCCCATATTTAATCACACACATAAACAGGAAGTGCAGCCAAGCACTTATGAGTTATATAGAGTTGGGGCTAGTCTACAGTAGTAGTCAGGGTTCTCCAGAGAAGCAGAGCAGATAAGAGCTAGATAGACTATCCATCTATCGTCTATTTATCTCTCTATGTAGTTATCAATCAATCAAGAGAAAAGGAAAGATTTTTAAAAATTTCTTTATTAAGTTATTACATATGTGTCCTTATACCCACGTTACCCCCTATCCCCGCCACTCATGCCCTCACCCCCCTGTTGTCTGTGTCCATTGGTTAGGCCTATATGCTTGCATATAAGTCCTATAGGGAATTGACTCATGCAATTATGGAGGCCGAGAGTTCCCAAGATCTACAGTACAAAGGCTCCAAAACCAGGAGAGCTGAAATGTGAATTCCAGTCTTGGCCCGAAGGCTGGAGGTAGCCTATGTCCTAGCTCAAGACTATTAGGCAGAGAGCACACATTCTTTCTTGCTCAGACTTTTGTTCTATTTAGGCTTTCAAGAAAGTGGATGAGGGTTGTACATGTTGGTGTGGGCAATCTGTGTATCCAGTCTATTGATTCAAATGTTAATCTCACCCCAAAACATTCTAACAGACACAGTCAGAGTAATGTTTAATCCAACATCTGGGCACCCTGTAACCCAGTCAAGTTTATACAAAAAATCAGCTATCACATCTATATTCACAATAAATCCCTCAGGGTTAAAATTAATGCTACTAATAAACTATGGAATAGGTTCAATAAAATACAAATACAAATATGTGAGTTCAAAATTTAAACTGATTCTCATGTCAATAGCAAGCTAGGTAGGACAATACTTCCCTTATAACAAACACTTGAGGAAATATTTTTAAATCTGCTAAAATAGAGGTGAAGATTCTTGAGAATAGCTTATTTTCACTAATTGATATTTTAGTTTTTCATGTCTAGGACTGGTTTAATCTAAAGAAATGAATCATCAGCATTAGAATTTTGGACTATAGAACCATTGAGGTGAGGTTTGCTGTTGGCCATCTGCCCTGGTCAGCATTAAGCTTTGACTTCCATCCCTGCTTCTGTATCTCACATGTCTTCTTAATGATGGACAGAGTAGGTAGAAATGAGATAGTTTGACAGGTTATAGCTCTGCAGTGCCACTTTCTTTTAAATAGTCAAGACCCTCCCCCCAATCCAAAACTGGGAT
>NW_005871296.1:616095-617496 GCF_000147115.1 Myotis lucifugus | reverse complement strand
CAAAGATTACAAAAACATGCCCTTTAACACCCACATAAGCTTCTCTGTGTCAGATGACAAACCACTTAACACCACTGTGCCAGATGACAAGGAGTCAGGTAACAGATGCATTTAGTGGCTGATTTGAAATGAAAGAACAACTCACTTGCAATTCCTTTTGCTATAGAACTATCCTATCAAATCCAATATGATTAAAAGTTATTTCGGAAAAATTTAAATGCAGCTAATTGTAGCCAGCCACGAACATCCCATTATTTTCTCTATAAAAATAATATTTATGTAAATATCCCAAATTATGATAAAGAAGGGTCTAGATCAGCAGTTCTCAACCTGTGGGTCGCCACCCCTTTGGCAGTCGAACGACCCTTTCACAGGGGTCGCCTAAGACCATCCTGCATATCAGATATTTACATGACGATTCATAAGAGTAGCAACATTACAGTTATGAAGTAGCAACGAAAATAATTTTATGGTTGGGTCAGAACATGAGGAACTGTATTTAAAGGGCCAGAAGGTTGAGAACCACTGGTCTAGATTCTGAAATAGATAGCAAGCACATGATTCAAATGAATTCACCAGACAGATTACATAGACCAAATAAGGCCAGGGATCTAAAATGATTTCTTAGAGATTTCTATATAGACCAGCTAGGGAACACTTATGAGAAAAGCAATCCCGGTATAATAAAATAGGAAGGGAAACCTGGTAGATGCATTTAACTCAACTTTGTCATTTACTGTTAAGTATATTATGTGGTTCAAATAATATACTTTATGTGTTAGTGACCCATAAACACAGTATTGGAAAGAAGTGTGTAGGAAATGTCTTAAGTATGCTAACAACCATATGGAGGTTAATAATCTTTCAAGGAAAAATATTTAAGAATTATCTTTAGCCCTGGCCAGTGTAGCTCTCAGTTGGTTGCGTGTCAATCCACTCACTGCCTGGGTTGGGCACTCTGTCCCCAGTAGGGTCATGTAAGAGGCAGCCAATCATGTTTGTGTTTCCTCTCACATCGCTGTTTCTCTCTCGATCTCCCCTCCTCTCTCTCTAAAAATCAATAAAAAGTCTTAAAAATAAAGAATTATCTCTAGATATGGTTTTTATTTCTTTATATTTTAACTAGAGGCCCGGTGCACAAAATTCGTGCATGGGGGGGGGGTGGGAGGTTTCCCTCAGCCCAGCCTGCACCCTCTCCCCTCTCCATTCTGGGAACCCTCGTCCGAATGCCGGTTCAGGGCTGATCCAGGGGATCGGGCCTGAACCGGAGGGGGAAATTCTTTTTCAAAAATCCTGGGAATGTGAGCCCATAATTGTCCCCCTTTCCGGCCGGCCTGGGCCCCCCTAAAAATGTCCCCCCTTGGCTAATTTGACACCCCCCAAATGCCCCCCTCCCCTGCC
>NW_005871296.1:611560-615451 GCF_000147115.1 Myotis lucifugus | reverse complement strand
CTGGTCGTAGCAGCATCTGTAACGGCCTGAGGGTTAATTGCATATTACCTCTTATATATAGGATAATCCAGGGACAGCAAATATTAAAGCTATAAGAATTTCTTTAAAAATATGAGCTAGGTTTATTAAAATAAGTAAGAATTATTAATGTGAAATATTGCCTTCAAAACACAGCAGTAATCTTCCTAATGAAGAGATATAAAAGAGAAAAGAAAAAATAGACAAATCTAAAATAGGTCACTTTAACATACTTTTCTCAGTCTTAGGAAGTTCAAATATATAGCAAAATAGAACTTGTATAAAATTTTTTAAAAAAACTCATAAGGTAGCTCTTCTAGTGGAATATAAAACCTGAAACTCCTGTTATGGAGAGTATACTTTTCTTTGTATTATACATGGAACATATGTTTGGACACAGGAATATTCAGGAATAGACACATCAAGAAAATGAGTAGGCCATCCATTGATTGGGAGAAAAAATGAGTATGTATATTTGGCAATGAACTTATATCCACAATATGTAAAGAACGGATAACTCAATAATTATTTTTAAAATTTATTTATTCTATTTTATTTCATTTTTTACATCACCACTTATTCCTTCTATGCCTTCTTCCAACTCCCCCCCCCCACACACACCACATTGTTGTCCATGTCCATGAATTCTCTTTCTGTTTTTTTTTTATTTTTTGCTCAATCTCTCCAATCCCTCCCCTACCCTGCCAAGAGTATGTCCCAAAGGAAAGGCCAATAAGCACATGAAATAGTTTCTAACAAAATTAATTATCAGGAAAATGCATACTAAAGCCACAGTGAGACATCACTGCACACCAACTAAAATAGCTACTATTAATAGAATTGACAACATCAAGTGTTGATGAGCGTGCAGGGAAATCAGGACACTCATACATTGTCCGTGGGATGTAATAGTCTAAGTTAAAACCAACTTGGAAAACTATTTTTACATTTAAACATAGCTCTATCCTTTTTTAAAAAAGTTTTTGGCTATTATGAATAAAATGGTTATAAACATTCTGGGCAAGTCTTTCTGTGGACATGTATTTTTTGTTCTCTGGAGTAAATGTCTAGAGTGAATTACCTGGGCGTATGTACTCATCAAATCTCTTGGAATTGCACAATTTAAGATCTACATATTTCAACATGTGTAAATTATATGTAAAAAATCAAATAACAACATAAAATTATAGATGAAGCTAGTCTAGTAAAACTTGTTGAATCTGGCTGATTGTTAAATGAGTTGTCATTATACTACTATGTTTTGTGTGTGTGTGTGTGTGTGTGTGTGTGTGCTGTGTGTTTTGTTTTTTGTGGGTTTTTTTTTTTTGTATATCTGAAATCTCTCTATATAATAAAAGCCCAGCGACTGAATGGTGGAATGACTGGGGCCCCTCTCCCTAGCCGGCCCCACCCCGGCTTGGCCCCCAACACCCCTAAATCACTGCCTGGCTCCCTGCTGCATGTACATTTAGTGAAAGCACAAGAAAATAATTATCAGTCCCTTCTGTCCCCAACCAGAGTCTCCAGAGGGCTCTGCTAATACTGCAGCCAAGGTGTGGAATTCTCCCTCCACAGCCCGCAGCCCCATGAGACCTTCGAAATTAGCCAAAAAGGCAACCTAAGCATTAACACAGTGGTTCTCAACTTGTGGGTCGCGACCCCTTTGGGGGTTGAACGACTGTTTCACAGGGGTCGCCTAAGACCATAGGAAAACACACATATAATTACATATTGTTTTTGTGATTAATCACTATGCTTTAATTATGTTCAATTTGTAGCAATGAAATTGGGGGTCACCACAACATGAGGAACTGTATTAAAGGGTTGCAGCATTATGAAGGTTGAGAACCACTGCTAACGGGATGGCAGCCCTTTGCTGAGGAATGTAGAGAGACTGGGTGGGGATTTTGTGAAATTCTGGTGACTTGCAGGTTAGGTGAGCTTTCAATCTCTCTTTAAAAGGGACGGCGAAGAGGACCTGTAGGCTGCCAGGAGCAACAGTGAAGGGTAGACACATTCAAAATCAGAAAAACTTTTAAACAGACATGAAGATCATATTGGGAAATTGAGGGCAGAGCCCTTGGAAGAATGCAAAAATCATTAAAGAGCCATCATCCATCTTGATATACGTTTGCAAACAACACATAAACAACTTCATCTCATGGCATGTGAAATGCAAAACAGTTCTGTTGTGGTTTTTCTTTTGGTCATCCTTAAAGTATAATTAGATCCAGCTGGGGGAAAGCTATAGCTTCCAGCATTAGACCCAACACCCGGCCCTGCCCGATGGAACCCTATCTGGACGAGCCAGCCAGACCCCACCCATGCACAAATTCATGCACCAAGCCTCTAGTTTAAAATAAATATTAAAAAGATTCAATCTCATTGCTACCTCTTATTACTCCATATGCATAAAACACTAATGAAGTGAAATTTCAAAATGAAATGTCATGCTATTCTTCATTTCTATTGAAAGAAGCTGAGAATCCTGTATCCAAATTACTGGAGAATTGAACTTCCCTTAACCTGTCCCCTGAGAATGTCAATGCACTCTTAGACATGAATTTGACTTTTTTGGATTCTCTGGTCATGGCAATGTGAGTAGGTGGTTTGTACTTCCCATAATCTCCATCAATACCACAATTCCCTCAAATGGTTATGTTGATAGTGATGGTGAACATAATGATAGTATTCAAAGAAGATGTAAGTCTCTATTTACAATAAAAGCAATGTATAAACAGTGTACTTGTATACAAATATTGTTTCAAAACAAATCTGTTAGTCCTTCCTCCCTAGATATTGCTAACCTTAACCTCTCTTTCCAGATCTTCCATGGAATAGAAAATATTCCATTTTCTCGTTAGCCCTTTCTGTCATGCAAATGTTTCTATTGCTTCTGGGGAAAAAAAATCCAGTGATGGATAAGGGAAGTGATGAAGGGAAACCATCCTTTTATCCAACTCCAGATACTCAATATATCCTTCAGATATCAGCACTTTGGAACTCAGTAAAGCCTAAAAAAATTTGTGCTTAAATGATGCTTATAAACTGTACCCAGGCTCCTCAAAATGTATTTCTCCTTGCACACACTGTCCTGGGGGTGGGTGTTGAGATTTGGACTCATAGGGAGTCCTTTACCTGAATACAGAACATTTGCTTTGAACAGAAAAGTCTTAGAGATATCTTTATTACAGGATGTTTTCAAAAACTTCCTTGAGCAGTCTTCTTCCTTTATACATTTTTGACATTTCCAGCCTCTTCCTTGAACATCTCTCTGGAAAGCTCTTGTTCCTTTTGGTTCTCTTTGAAGAGCTACAATTTATCTGAGTTATGGAACCCCAGATTCTGTCTTAAACTAGCTCTTCAGGAAAGCATTGTTTTTCTGGATTTTAGAAGGAAAGTCACACGTCCAGTTTCTCAACTTTCTGTCAGTTAGTTAGAGAAAGCTAGCCCCTTGCCTTTCCTTCATGTACCAATATATATACTTACCAAGACGTTGTGAAAATTTAAATTAAAAAACTTATGAGTTCATATATGACACAGACAATAGTGCAGTGAAGGTCTGGGGAGGGAGCAGGAGCTGGGGGGAGGGGTCAGTAGGGGGAAAGTGGTTCTGAAATACTTTCAACAATAAAAATAAAAAGCAAACAAAAAAACCTTATGAGTTCAGGCAAAACTAATAATTAAATCTTACTGGGCTTTTGGTTTGTTTGTTTCTACTTCCATTTGTTACACATCTATATAATAAAAAGCATAATATGCTAATTAGACTGGACAGCCTAACTACCTTCCAGACATCATTCCAGATGTCCTTCCGAATGAAGCGCACAGAGGACCGAAGCAGACAGAGTGTTAGGGTGATCAGCAGGCAGC
>NW_005871296.1:609362-611017 GCF_000147115.1 Myotis lucifugus | reverse complement strand
GCACGTTCAAGGGGGTGGCTGCAGCTGGGGGGGGTTCCCTTGCCTGGGCCTAAATCCCTCCAGCCAGAGGCATTAGGCTGGCAGGGGGCGGCTGCAGCTAGGGGTCCCCCCTGCCCGGGTCTAAACGTCGGCCAGAGGCTGTAAGGCCCGGGCAGGGGCAGAGCCCACGATCGGGGGTGGCTGCAGCTTGGGGTGTCCCCTGCCTGGGCCTAACGCCTCAGCCAGAGGCGAAAGGCCTGGGCAGGGGCGGCTGCAGCTGGGGGTCCCCGCTGCCCGGGCCCAACGCCTAGGCCAGAGGCGTAAGGCCGGGGCAGGGGGCGGAGCCCACGATCGGGGGAGGCTGCAGCTGCGGGGGTCCCTTGCCCGGGCCTAATGCCTTGGCCAGAGGCATTAGGCCTGGGCAGGAGCAGTGCCAGCGATCATGGGGAGCAGGGGCACAGTCGCTGATGGTGGGAGCTTGGGGTCCCCTGCCCAGGCCTAATGCCTTGGCCACAGGCGTTAGGCCTGGGAAAGGGGTGGAGCAGGAGGTCCTTGGAGAGCTGTGGGTCCCCTGCCCAGGCCTAATGCCTGGGTGAGAGGCATTAGGGCGGAGCCGTCAATCGCAGGGAGCAGGGGCCGAGTTGGCAATAGTGGGGAGCTGGGGGTCCCTTTCCCAGGCCTAATGCCTTGGCCAGAGGTATTAGGCCTGAGCATGGGCAGAGCCAGCGATCGTGAGCAGGGGCAGCGTGGGCGATCGTAGGGAGCTGGGGGTCCCCTGCCCACCATGATCTGGGACACCCTTCAGGGCAAACCAGCTGGCTCCCACCCGTGCACCAGGCTTCTATCCTATATAATAAAAGGGTAATGTGCACATGCAATTTTTTTCCCCAAATATATTTTATTGATTTTTTACAGAGAGGAAGGGAGAGGGATAGAGAGTTAGAAACATCGATGAGAGCGAAACTTCGATCAGCTGCCTCCTGCACACCCCCTACTGGGGATGCGTACGCAACCAGAGTACATGCCCTTGACGAGAATCGAACCTGGGACCCTTCAGTCCGCAGGCCGATGCTCTATCCACTGAGCCAAACCCGTTAGGGCGGTAATGGGCAAATTGACCCTAACAGCAGAACGACTGGGAATGACTGGTCACTATGATACACACTGACCGCCAGGGGGCAGATGCTCAATGCAGGAGCTGCCCCCTGGTAGTCAGTGCACTCCCACAGGGGGAGCTCTGCTCAGCCAGAAGCCAGGCTGACGGCATCACAGTGGCAATGGTGGGAGCCTCTCCTGCCTCCTCAGCAGCTCTGTGGATGTTCAACTGCAGCTTCGGCCCGCTGGCAAGTGGACATCCCCCAAGGGATGTATCACTGCCAGCTTAGGCACAATCCCCCGGGGAGCAGGCCTAAGCCAGCAGGTGGACATCCCCCGAGGGGTCCCAGACTGCGAGAGGGCACAGGCTGGGCTGAGGGACCCCCGAGTGCACAAATTTTTGTGCACCGGGCCTGTAGTCTATAATAATAAAAGCATAATATGCTAATTAGACTGGACAGCCTAACTACCTTCCAGACATCATTCCAGATGTCCTTCCGAATGAAGCCGCCACAGGAGGGACCGAAGCAGACAGAGGCAGTTAGGGGTGATCAGGCAGGCATGCGAGTGGTTAGGGGCAA
>NW_005871296.1:602378-609262 GCF_000147115.1 Myotis lucifugus | reverse complement strand
CCCCCCCCAGTAAAGTCCCCATCCCCCAAGTGTCGTGGTCCATTGGTTATGCTAATATGCATGCACCCAAGTCCTTGGTTGCTCTCTAACCCCGCCCCCCACTCCCTTGCAATTTGTCTCTGGCTCTATATTTTGTTCATTCAAAATTATGTTGATCATTATATCCCACATATGGGTGAGATCATGTGATATTTATCTTTTCTCCCTACTGGCATATTTCACTTAGCATAATGCTTTCCAGTTTTCATCCAATGCTGTTGCAAAATGGTAAAAAGTTCCTTATTTTTTTATAGCAGTGTAGTATTTCCATTGTGCAGATTACCCACAGTTTTTTAATCCACTCCTCTGCTGATGGGCACTTAGGCTGTTTCCAAATCTTAGCTATTGTTAATTATGCTGCTATGAACATAGGGGTGCATATATCCTTTCTGATTGGTGTTTCTGATTTCTTGGGATATATTCCTAGAAGTGGGATTACTGGGTCAAATGGGAGTTCCATTTTTTACTTTTTGAGGAAACTCCATACTGTTCTCCACAGTGGCTGCACCAGTCTGCATTCCCACCAGCAGTGCAGAAGGGTTCCTTTTTCTCCACATCCTCGCCATAGGTTTTTAATCCACTCATCTGCTGATGGGCACTTAAGCTGTTTCCAAGTCTTACCTATTATAAATTGTGCTGCTATGAACTATGCATTTTGCAAACAGGTTATACAATCATAGCGCAGTGTGATAAATGCTATGTAGGTATAGCTACAGTTAGTATGTCTTTATGTGGGCTTGGGAGATAAGTCACAGAGGAGATACCTCAAATGAATTTTAAGAATGAGTTCGATTTCATAAGCCAGAGAAGTAAGGAGACCAGGAGAACAAAATAGTATATGCTCCTCCCTATACCTAGAAATGGCATTCTACTCTTTCTATTCTTATTTTTACTCTTAATACATTATTATTAACATATATTTCAAGAATATAAAACTATATAGAGAATAATATAATGGACAACATGTGTCATTCCACCACTTAGCTCTACAAAATCCTATCATTTTTGTCATAATTGCTTCAGATCACTCCCTTTTCAGAAATAAAATATTAAACCTTACAGATAGAGTGTTACCTCTGGGCATATTCCTGGCCATTTCTCTCACCAGAGGTGGCCCTTATTCTGAATTTGAGGTTTAACCATGTTGATACATGTAATTCTAGCTCCAGCTAAGTAGGATTATATCACACTTTATTTTTGTGCATGTCTTCTTGTGCCCGTATCCATGAATTTTCTCCTGAATATAAATCTAGGTTTGGAACTGATGGATTTTGGGATGTAGGTATCTAAAAATTTACCTTGGCCTTCTAGCCTCGTCAATTCTTGGTTTGGAGACACTTTAAATTTTTTGCCAACATCTGGATTAGAAATGGAATATCATTGTTCTCTTAATTTGCATTTCCATAGTGAACCTAGTGCCCTTTATATGTTTCCTGGCCATTTGTATTTCCTCTTTTGAGTTAAATATTTATCTATCCCTAAATAATACATTTTTAGATTTATCTTCTTTGGAACATTTTGTAATTAAATGAAATACTGTATGAAATTTTTGAAACTTCTTTCTCTTGGTCAATATGTTTTAGAGATTTATTATTGTTGAATCCTTTTTTATTTGATTAAGTTTGTATACTTTGTTGTAGTTTATTTTAGGAATATACCATAATTGACTTAATCTTTCTATGGTTGATGAACATTCGGATAGTTGTTTTATTACAATGATTATTATTATTATTATTATTTTACTTTATAATAAGACTTCTGTAAATATCATTGAACCTGTCTTCTGGTGTAAATGGGAAAAAATTCTCTCAGGTATACACACGACAGTGAAACTAATAGGTCACAAGTTATGGGTACATTGTATATATTCAGTTTTACTAAGTGATGCCAAACTGGTTTTCAAAATAGCTTTACTGTTTTACATCCAATCAGAAGTGGATGAGCATTTCCATTCCTCCACACACTCTGGGCATCACTTGATATTGTTTGAGTTTTACCTTTACACATATGAAGGGTGGAAATGGTATCATGGTTGTTTTGATTTGCATATTTCTAATTGTTTATGAGATTTAACATTCTTCCTGTGTTTGAGTCCATTATACTCTCTTTTGTGAAATTTCTTTTCCTTTTGCTCATTGACCTATGAAATACTTTACTATTTCCTCACTTATTTGTAGGAGTTCTTTGATTTATTCTGGACATAAATGATGTTTTGATTATATGTGGTGAGAATATGTTCTTCCAGTTTAAGCTTGCCTTTTCACTTTCTCTGTGGTTCTCTTTTTTCCTTTTTATTCTGCAAAAACGTGATTAAACTAAATGGCATATGAACCCATTGCCATTAAGGCATTGGAGAGGCCTCCAGGGTTATTGAAAGGATGCCTAGTGGTTTCAGGGAGAGGTTCAGACAGAAGCCAGATGCAAGGTAGATTCAGAGGGGTCCCTCAAAGGCCTCTGAACTTCAAAAACTGCTACTCGTGCTTGAGTCTTTCAAAGAAATAACTTGCCCAGCCCAGCCTGGGGGCCGACCAGCCTGCGGAGGTGAGTCAGGTGGTTATCCATCTTCTTGATGAGGTTCACCTACTCATCCAGGAAGTGGTTCTCTAAGAAGTCACAGAGATGAAGGCCTGTGTGGGTAGAACCTGGCTTAGGTTCTTCTCCATGACCATGGTGGCTTCTACGGCATCCTGAGTTTTAGCCCACTCACCTTGGGAAGGCTTCAGCACATCCTGGGAATGAATGCGGCCACCTCACTGGTTTTGCATCTTCAAAAGATGTTCGGTGCCCTCACATTTCTGGGCCAACTCTCAGGAGAAATGGCCCATGCCCTCCAAAGCCATGTCATTGGTGGAAATAGAAGCCCAGAGAAAGGCAGGTGTAGGAAGCCTGCAGATGCACGTTGACCAGGTGGCTGACAGAGGCCTCCGCCTCAGTGGAATAATGTTTTTTTTTTAAATATATTTTATTGATTTTTTACAGAGAGGAAGGGAGAGGGATAGAGAGTTAGAAACATCGATCAGCTGCCTCCTGCACACCTCCTACTGGGGATGTGCCCGCAACCAAGGTACATGCCCTTGACTGGAATCGAACCTGGGACCCTTCAGTCCGCAGCTGACGCTCTATCCACTGAGCCAAACCAGTTAGGGCAGTGGAATAATGTTGATGAATTTTGGAGATCATGGTTTCTCAGCAATAAGAAGTTAAGCTTAAAAAGGGGTGTTGGTTGGTCTTGGAGGCCCAGGATAGCTGAAATGGTTCTGAAGGTGGCGAAAAGAGGTAGGATGGTGGCCAGAGGCTAGAAAAGGGGGCACCCCTGGGTCTGTTCTCTCCAAAAACTATCCAAAAGCAAGAGACACATTCAGGGACCATCGAGAGCACTGCTCTCTGGTCCTTAAAATGAACAGAATTTCACGTAAATAAGTGCACCAGCATTTTTCTTTTCTTTTTTTCATTCAACAAATATTTATTTATTTATCTATCTATCTATCTATTTATTTATTATTGTCTAAAGTTCTACATATGTCTCCTTTTTCCTCAGTTGACCACCCCCGCCCCCTCAGCCATTGGGCAAGCCCCCAACACCCAGTGTCTGTGTCCATTGGTTATGCTCATGTGCATGCATACACGTCCTTCAGTTGCTCTCTAACCCCACCTCCCCTGCCATTTGTCTCTGGATCTATTCTTGTTTATCAAATTTTGTTGATCATTATATCCCACATATGAGTGAGATCATGTGATATTTATCTTCCTCTGATTAGCTTATTTCGCTTAGCATAATGCTCTCCAGTTCCATCCATGCTGTTGCAAATAGTAAAAGTTCCTTTTTTTTTTTTTATAGCGGTATAGTATTCCATTGTGTAGATGTACCAGTTTTTTAATCCACTCATCTGCTGATGGGCACTTAGGCTGTTTCCACATCTTAGCTATGGTGAATTGTGCCGCTATGAACATAGGGGTGAATATATCCTTTGCATTTTTCTTCATGTCGTATACTTTTTGTGTCTTATTAAGAAACTTTCCCTGACTTATGATCACAAATATTTTCTTCTTTATTTTTTCCTAAATGTTTTATAGTTTTGCCTTATATATTTAAATTTTTACAACATCTGGGATGTATGTTGGTTATGATATGAGCTAGAGATTTGATTTAATTTTCTACGGTGAATGTACAGGATCACTGAAAAGCTTTACAATGACAAATCATGAAATTTAATGACTTATGGGTCAAAGGACAAACCATAAGGGAAATTAACTAATATTTTAAACTGAAAGATGGTAATCCTTTGAAATTTGTTGAGACATGTCTTATGGTCTAAGGCAGCCGTGGGCAAACTACGGCCCGCGGGCCAGATCCGGCCTGTTTGAAATGAATAAAACTAAAAAAAAAAAAGACCGTACCCTTTTATGTAATGATGTTTACTTTGAATTTATATTAGTTCACACAAACACTCCATCCATGCTTTTGTTCCGGCCCTCCGGTTCAGTTTAAGAACCCATTGTGGCCCTCAAGTCAAAAAGTTTGCCCACCCCTGGTAAGGTATTTCAATATCAACCCTATTTTGTGCACTTGAGAAGTATTGTGCAGCAATTAGGTAAAGTTCTACACATGTTGTTAAATGTGTTGCGCAGATATTCCACATCCTTATGGATCTTTTATCTGCTTGATCCATCAGTTATTGAGTAAAGTGTCTAAAAATATATTTTACTATGATTGTTGATTTTTCTACTTTACCTCTTAGTTCTGGCAATTTCATTGGCATATATATGATATTACCTCTTATATATATGTATTTAATCATATAATTATATCTTTAACATACAGATATAACCTTTTTAATAAGTACAGGTTTACAATTTTACTATCTTAATATGAACTGAACATTTTATAACTATGAAAATGACTTTCTCAATATCTAATAATGCTTGTTGCATAAATAGCTATTTTCTATAATATGAACATAGCTACATTTTTGGTGTAAGATTTAGTCAACATATCTTTTTTTCTAGCATTTTACTTCTTCCTTTCCATATTTTTATATTATAAACATGTTTTATGTAAATAAATACAGATGAAACTTTTCCCACAGCTTGATAATCTCTTCTTTAAACTTGACCTTTAAATTTATTTCCCTTTATTATAATTACAGATGTAGTTGGATTTATTTCTAGCAATATTTTGTGTTTTCTTTTGCCCAGCTTTTTCTGTTTCTTTTTCTTTATTATTTTGCTTTGTTTTGAATTAAGTAACTATTTTATTTTTTATTATATTTTTGCTCTACTACTGTGGTTATTTTACAATCCATTTCTATTATTTTAATGTTATCCCATAAATTTATTATTTTGATACTTCATTTTTTATTTACAAGTTGACATTCAATATTATTTTAAACTGTGTACATAATAGTGGTTATTTATACAGGGTGGAGAAAAAGTAGGTTTACAGTTGTGAGTACATGAAAACAATTTATTCTTGTTTGATTATTCATTAATTATTGTATTATTTTCCATATGAACCCATAAGTCAAGAACCCATCTGATATCATACATAGTTTTTATGATATTATTGACTATATTCCCTATGCTGTACTTTACATTCCGGAGTCTATTTTTAACTGCCAATTTGTACTTCATAATCCCTTCACCTTTTTTTACCCAGCCCCCAAGCACAGTGCCATCTGACATGCATTGGTTTGTTATCTGTATCTACAAGTCTGTTTCTGTTTTGTTTGTTCATTTATTTTGTTCTTTAGATTTCACATATAAGTGAAGAATAGTATTTGTCTTTTTTTGCCTGACTTATTTCAATAGGCATAATACTCTCTAGATCCATCCATGTTGTTGCAAATGGTTAAGATTTCATTATTTTTATGGCTGAGTAATATTTCATTGGATATGTGTACTACATCTTCTTTATATAATCATATATTGATGGACATATGGTCGTTTCCATGTCTTGGCTATTGTAAATAATGCTGCAATGAACATAGGGATACATATGTTTTTTGAATTAGCATTTTGGATTTTTTAAAATAAATGCTCAGAAGTGAAATTGCTAAGCAATAAGGTAGTTCTATTTATAATTTTTTTAGGAATCTCCATACTGTTTTCTATAGTGCTTGTACCAATTTGTTTTTCCACCAACAATTCACAAGGATTCCTTTTCTCCAAAAAAACTAGTTGTTTGTTGAGTTATTGATGATAGCCATTCTAACACATCTGAGATGATATTTAATTATGGTTTTAATTTGCATTTCTCTGATGATTAGTGACGTTGAATATCTTTTCACTAGTCTATTGGCTATCTGTATATCCTCTTTGGATAAATGTCTATTCAGGTCCTCTGACATTTTTTAATTGGATTGTGTTTGGTGTTGTTGTTTGGTGTTGAGTTGTATGAGTTCTTTATAAATTTTGGATATTAACCCCTTATCATATGTGTCATTGGCAAATATCTTCCTTCCTCTCTGAAATCAATAAAAATATATATTAAAAAAAAGAATTTAAAAAAATCCCTTATGGGGGAGATATTTAAAAACAAAACAAAACATTAAACTTTCTACATCAGTTATTGTTACTGGAGGAAATAGGCTATTCTGTGGTGTTCTGGGAAAATAATTTGAGAGAGCAGGAGTTTTAAGCTATAGTGGCAAGATTTATAGAGTTGACTACACTCTCAGAGAGGCAGATGGGCAGACTAGAGGGCAGGGGCTGCCCTGAGTGAGGTCTTTGTTCAATTTTCTTGGGTTTGGGAAAGAGCAGGCTTTTATTTCAAACTTTGCAATCTCTTTCCTGGATTTTCCCGGCTTGTGCTCCCCTCCGCGCCCCCCCCCCCCCCCGGCCCCTTG
>NW_005871296.1:599462-602005 GCF_000147115.1 Myotis lucifugus | reverse complement strand
CCTCCCCAGGAGCCGAGGTTGTGGGTTCGATCCCCTGTCAGGGCACATGATGGAGTCAAAAGAAAGGCCAATATTCAATGCACCGGAGTGTGGAGCCAGGCTTTTTGCTCGCTTGTTTTTATTGTGTTTGTTTTGTTGCTAGCCCACCATTTTAGGACAGTGCCATCCCATGTGAATCCTGGCCTTGTCCTGAAGCATCCAGGTCCCAGTGGCCTGTGTTCCCATGCAGGTGGGTGTGTTAAGTACCCTGTTTAATGAGACCCTCCTGACGTAACCACCTCTCCCCACACAACACAGGGCTTCTGCAGTGTCCATTCACATGTTCCCTTTACTTTTGCCTTCCAGTTCATGCTACTTGCTCATTAAGGTGTCTATTGTATCCTTAATTTCTAGCTCTTTCTTAGAAGGGTTTTTTTTTCCAGGTTTTCTCTTCTATCACAGTGCTGGAGATAGAGGACTTCCCCTAATATTTTTAAAAATATATTTTATTGATTTTTTTACAGAGAGGAAGGGAGAGGGATAGAGAGTTAGAAACATCGATGAGAGAGGAACATCGATCAGCTGCCTCCTGCACACTCCCCACTGGGGATATGCCTGCAACCAAGGTACATGCCTTTGAGTGGAATCGAACCTGGGACCCTTTTGTCTGCAGGCTGACTCTCTATCCACTGAGCCAAACCGGTCAGAGCCCCCTAATATTTTTTGTAGAATTCCTAATCACCCTTCAGATCTCAACTCTGAATTACATTATTGTGCAATTCTGATTAATCTTTGCCCCCCCACACACACTATTTATTCAACTCCATTACTAAATGAAACATGTATATTTTGCTTTTTCATGATAGTTATAGGAACCAGCACAGTTCCAGGCACAAAGCTTATGTTCAATAAATATTTGATGACCGAATGAGTATGAAAAACCTGGAGAAGAACAATAAAACATTAACAGATATCATTCAAATGTTGGACTGTAGGCTCTATAATATAAGATGAAGAAAATTGGACCTGATTTTAAGAAGAAAAGTGCCAAAAGGAAAGAAAGGTCCCCCTTTAAGCATTGGAGAAATACCGAGAATACTGAATTGATGGTTAGCTCTAAACTTCACCAGGTTATTTTAGAAGTGTTGCTCATCCACTGTTGTTTGCTTTTATTTCACTGACAGATAATAATGCTCACATGGTAAGGTTGCTATGAGTTCTAAGCTAAATAAAGACTATAAAATGGCACCTAGAACATATTCTGGATTTACTAATAACCATAGCCCTTCTACATCTGTGAAACTTTAAAAGAGAATTTACTTTGATGAAAAAAAATTAGACTTGTCCCAAGAAATCCTTCCTGAGTATAAAAATGTGCAAGAATGGGCCAGTGAGTTTGGGGTAATTGGTTGCTTCTGCTGGATACCTGCTTGTGGGGCCACTGGGATTATGTGCAGTGGGTTTGAGTCATCTGGTCTTGAGGTGTGTGTGGGTGTGGCTTCGGTGGCCATTTAACTCTTTCCTACCTCAGTGTGCTGATTACTTGCACACAGCCAGGGAGAACAGCACAGTTTCTTGGGAGATTTCCTACCCCCTGAACTGACTGCATGGCTTCTTCTACATTTACAAGTGTTACTCAGTCAATAGCAGGTATTTGAATGTCTTGTCACTCTCTCACATTAGCACTAATATGCTCAGTTACAGTATCTTAATTAGGCATCTTGATAATGAAGTGCTTCACCTGTGATCTGAAGAAAAGTCAGCCTTCTAGCCATATGGGAACAGCTTAGTTCCCACAAGCTCAGTATTCCCACTGAACATGAACTTCCTTCCAGAGAGAGCACGTAGGACTCTTTCCAGGTGAAAGATGAGGAGTAAAGGGGGGGGGGAGAGAACCTTAAAAAAACTGTTTAAATTAAGACTTTAATATCTCTTCACACGGTAGGTTCTATCCCAAAGTCCCTGACCTCCATGCAGTTAATGATGTAAGAGAGGTATGATTTTGCAGTGCCATTAAATCACCTTACATTTCATCTGCTGAGAGAGCTGACTTTATGCATGCACAGAACAGAAGGTTACCTGCATGCTGTCATTTAAAAGACATCAGAAATGATCCTTCATCCTGAAATGTCAGCCTCAATCCCACATTTCACCCTGCAGTTGATTCCTACTTTGAAAATGAAATGCAAGTGTCTTTAATACAGATGCCCCTGGACTTACAAGGGCTATGTCCCAATGAACCCATCTTAAATTGAAAATATCATGTCAAAAATGCATTTCATACACCGAACCTACCAAACACCATAGCTTCGTGTAGCCTACTTTAAACATGCTCAGAACACTTACCTTAGTCTGCAGTTGGGTAAAATCATCGCCCTGCTGCTGCCCAGCATCACAAGACTATCTTACCACCTATTGCTAGCCTGGGAAAGGATCAAAATTCAAAATTCAAAGTTCAATTTCCACTGAATGCATCACTTTCATATCAGTGTAAGCTCCAAAAATCATTAAGTAGAACCACTGTAGTGAGGGAACATATGTACATTGATGGCTGCACTGGGGCA